>NW_026705110.1:0-300000 GCF_029867415.1 Vicia villosa | reverse complement strand
ATTAGTCATTTAATTTTAATATATATTTATGTACATATTTATTTAACAAATAAAGCGCGTTGGATCAGCGGCTATGTTTTGAGCCTTTCACTTAAGGAGCATGGGTTTAAGTCTCTCCAAGGCCAAAACATATTTTTTATCACTTTTTTTTTACCTTTTTATTTCATCTTTGATAATTTATTTAAAATAGCAAATTAAATAATTTTGACTTGAAATTTTACACACTACTCATTTAAATAATTTTACACACTACTCATTTAAATAATTTTGACTTGAAATTTTACACACTACTCATTTACACACTACTCAAATTAAATAATTTAAATAATTTTAAAAATCCAAATATATTATTTATTTTATCATTAAAAAATTAAAACAAAAACAAGTCATTTTTATGCTTTTAAAAGCTTTTAAAATAATTTCTTTTTGATATTTTTCACCAAGTAAACTCCTATTGTCTTTGTGTGAATTTATTTAGGGCTAGGTTAAAGTCACCTTGATGCAACCATGTACCTTTAGACCAAATATCCTATAGAGTTTGGTATTTTAAATCATTTTAAAATCAATTAGGTTTAGGTGTGGTTCTAAGACCCTAATTTTCTAAAAAACCTAATTTGAATCTTTGATATTTAGCTTCATCATGTTGATATAACTTGTTACTTTGATCTCTTTCTTTATCTTTGTACATATACTTGTTGATTTTTATCCTTGTACCATTGTACTTTGTTTTATAGTATTATCATTGTATATATACATTGTTTACTAACCTATATGCATAAGATATCCATCCATCATCTTCATTCATACATGAAATGATTCTGAGGTATACATATCCTTTTATCTATCATAAATTGAGGTTACATTTACCTCATTTGTTTACTTTTGTGACACGTGTTATCACACACACACACACACACACATTTGAGGTATCCATAATTGATTGCTTAAGTTGATGTTTAAATATCCAATGGAATGAGAATGGTATTGACTAAAATTGTCAAGGTACTCAATCTCTCTTCCAATCTTTTTTATCTTTGTGCTTAGAATTATTAAAGCTTTGCACTCCACTTGTTTTAAAAATGGTTTTGTATGGTTAAATCTCAACCTTTTTAAATTAACCCTTGGTTTGGTATTGTTAAAAATCAACCAACTTCTTTTACTAAACATTTGCCTTGTATTTTTAAAGTTTGGCTTCTTTTATTAAACTTGTTAAGTATTGTTAAAGCTTAACATTTTAAAAGCCCGTTGAGTATTGTTAAAGCTCAACACCCAAAAAGATTTTGCCACTTAGCCTTTTTATTTTCCTTTTAAGAGGAACTACAAAAGCTCTGACTTCCCTACTGCACTTAAGGGGTATGTAGGCCAGAGATGCGATATCTTACCGAGCTCACTTTTAAAATCTTCTTTTCTCATACTCCCACTCTATTTAAACAAAAAACACAAAAAAAACATTTTTTAACAACAATAATAATAATAATTTCAAAAATGTTCCTATGGAGTACCATAGATGTGAGGGGTGCTTAAAACCTTCCCCTTGCATAACAAACCCTCCATACGCAAATCTCTGATAATTTTATTAGTTTTGATTTAAAAAATTTCTTAGGGTTTTATTCGCTCTTTCTCCCATTTCCTTCGAAAACAATAAAGCGCGGTGGCGACTCTGCTTAAAACGTATGAGCTAAATCAATTCAATGGCTTCAGTCTAACAAATTTCACCGCTACAATCATAGGATTTAATATCGGATTTGCAGGAATCTAAGGAGTCTCGACTTCAGAAATCATAGTAACTTAAGCTTGAGTTGATGGATGATTCACAGTATCCACCAGGTCTTTAACCATTGATGTCAGTATTTCAAAACCACTGTGCAAGACAGCAACTTCTTCTTGCCATTCTTGATCATCAACTATACTATCTATCATTCTGTGACGATGATTGGTGCGAGTATTATAATGGTGCGTCAGCTTGACTTTATGAGGAGAGGAGGAGGAAGGAATGAGACTTTGACTCAAGAATGAATGATGTGACATGATGCATGCAATGCAAAATACTTTTTCAATTTTGTTCATTTTTATTATCTTTAATATCTTTCAAAGAATTATTTAGAGCCTGTAACTGTAAACACCATAAGGTAACTTGAAGAGAAAATTTTATTAATTAATAATAAGGGACAAAGGGACATCCATAGTACAAATAAGGGACAAGGGACATCCGAGGGACAAAGCTTCCAAGAGCTAATAATAAGGGACAATCTAGGTACCAATACATTCAAGAGCTACAAGGGACGTCCGAGGTACAAATACTTTCAAGAGTTTACAAGATAGAAATAACAAAGACATCTAGAAAATCTTAAAAGTAATCATAGGAATCCTAATGTGAAGTATCTATATTATATTGGTTCTTCCTTTCTTGATTCTTCAACTTTGTCCTTTCAAGCTTTTCAACGATGCTCTTCCATGCACTTGCATTAGAAGAGAGCGCTTCTTCTTGCTTCCTCTTCTTTTCTCTTGCATACCTAGAAAATGTGGTATCTTTTTCCATAAACCATCCATCTTGGAGGAAAATTAAAGCATCATTTTCTTTGATTTTTTCTTCCAAGAGATCATCCATGATACTCTTCTCACATTCTGAAGCTTCAAACTTATTCTTTCAATACTCCATTGATTTCTTCATCTTCTTTAGAACTAATTGGAGATCTTCCATTGTTGGAGGAGAAACAATAGTTACAAGATGTTTTTTAATAGGAGGTGCAATTGTCTCAAGAAGATAAGGCATTTTAAGTTCAGCAGTTCTTGAACAAATCCATTCTTCAAAAGGCTCGGGTGAGAGATCCCCTTTTGTCTTCCAATCTTTAATTTCTTTTATATGACTTAGATGCCAAGAATTAGAAATTCTCTCTCTAAATTCCTTGTTTTCTATCCCTTCTTCAAAGAAAAATCCATCCAATATGATATTCCTTGGTCTTTTGTTCATAGGAAAACCAAATTGACGACGAGATAAAACAGGACTATAAATGATTCCTACTTTATACAAAGAAGAGGCGCATTAGGAAAATATCCACAGCTATCTAGGGTCTTCATCCTATAGAAATAGTTGTTAGTCTAGAAAATATCAGTGTTGGTGAGGGTCATAATATTTTGAGACCACCTTTGTCCTTCTTGAATGTACCAAAAATCATTGGTGTTTGGAAAATGAGAGATGTACAACTTGTATAGCAAAGGTGTACAACAAGTGATCATTCCTTTTCCATAGGAATTCCTCAAATGAATGGAATAGTAAGTCTCCCCAAGCAAAGTAGGAACAGGGTTTCCTTTCTTGAAGACTTTTGTTTGCATTCATATTAACAAAATTGTCACTATTTGGGAACAAGAACAAACCATAGACAAGCAGGGCAAAGACAACTTCAAAGTCATCCATATTCCCTTACTTTGAAAAGGTGAGCGCTTTCTCTATCAGAAATTGAGCAGGAAGTCCAAGTAATCCTTCTTTGGTGACCATGTTTTTCTCAATCCCATCCTTCCTTAAATAAGATAACTTGTTAATGTCTTGAGACTTTGGATCTATTTCTAAACCCGTAAAGGGAATCCTTCCAGGAATGGGCAATCCTATGATACTTGTATACTCTTCCAATGTTGGTAAAAGTTGATAATTAGGGAAGGCGAAACAATTGTACAATGGATCATAGAATTGGACCAATGTAGAGACGATTCCTCCCTTCATTCTAGTCCTCAAGAGAGGTAACATCATTCCATACTTATCACATAAACTCTTTTGATTGACAATCAAAGACCCTAGCTTTCTTAACTCTTGTATCTTTGGACTCTTGAAAGTGTAACTCTTGGTTTTTCTTTTTTCAGGTTCCATTCCTATAATGTTTACAAAAATATTTTCCTTTAATTCCTTGAAAGATATTTTGTTGGTTTTAAAATGCATGAATGCACGAAGGGATGCAATGGAAACATAGTAAAAGGTATGTACCATGGTTATTTTTGTACCTGAAGAACAAGGTTATAAATATCGCAATTTACTTGCTTGTTTGGATAATATTCTAAGAGAACCTCATCTGAGTGTAGTATCATGTAAAAACCATCCTGGAATTGAATCTAAATATAGTTTCCACACCACTTCCTAATGGCCAAGTTGGGTTAAGATGTTTCTAGGTCCACAACTTCTCTGGCTCTCAAGTTGATCGTAACAATGTCTTTCCAATTAAGTTGGTCAACAAAGATTACTTTCAAAGAGGCTTCCACTGAGCGGTGGATCTCAAATTGACTCTTTTGGGATTACTTCCTCGATATCAAAAATGAATTTACCACCTCCTATCATAAGTGCACTCAAATCCGGGTTTAGGATTTATCTCACAAGGGGGAATTAAGCCATTTCCCAATACAACCCACAAAAGTAACAAGTATTCACATAGGAAGTTTATAATGATAACAATAACAACAATGATAATAATATCAAAAAGATAGGATCAACCCTCTTAAGAATAATGTATCCCCGACAGAGTCGCCACTATTTTGTAGCGGTCAAACTTGACACCAAAGCCATTGATTAACTTGGCTCAGACATTTTAGTAGAGTCGTCATTGCGCTTTATTGTTTCCAAAGGAAATGGGAAAAAGAGAGAAATAAAACCCACATAAGTTTTTAAAACAAAACTAATAAAAAGACAAACATTTTAGGTTTGGGGGTTGGTTGTGCAAGGGGAAGGTATTAGCACCCCTCACATCTACGGTACTCCGTAGGAACCTTTTTGAAATGTATATCATTGTTGTTATTGTTGCCATAAAACTGTTTTTGTGTTCTTTGTTTAAATAGAGTGGGAGGATGAGAAAAGAATATTTTAAAAGTGAGCTCGGCACGACATCGCATCGTGTGCCTACATACTCCTTATGTGCAATAGGAAAGTCAGAGCTTTTGTAGTTTCTCTTAAAAGGAAAATAAAGAGCCAACTAGAAAAATATTTTGGGTGTTGAGCTTTAACAATACTCAACGGGTTTTTAAAATGTTAAGCTTTAACAATACTTAACAAGTTTTATAAGGTGTCAAGCTTTAACTATACAAGGAAAGAGTAATTTAACAGAGTGGTGGTTGAGCTTTAACAATACAAAACCATTTTAAAAAGGTTAAGCTTTAACAATACAAAACCATTTTAAAAGGATGGCATACCTCAAGATTGTATCATGTATGAATGAATATGATGTGATGATGGATAAATGTCTCATGAATGTGGGGTTAGTTTAACAATGTATGTATATACAAATATAGAAACATGACCAAAGTATAAATGTACAAAGATATAAAACATTAAGCATATGTAAAAGTAGAGAGCAAGGAGTGATCATAGAAATTAAGTTAATATCAACATGATATTTCTTTTAAGATCAAAAGATTAAAAGATCAAGGATTAGGGTTTTAGTTATGTACACCTAAACCTATTCATTTAAAAGTTAATTAAAACAAAACCCTAGGTGAATTAACTAAGGGAACATATTAATGTCTTCAAGGTAAGCTTACCCAAATTCTAATTGATTCACAAAAGTACCTACAAGTTACTTGGTGAAGATTATTTGAAAATATTTAAATTGGAGGCCTTTAAAGAAGCTTAAAAAGTATCACTTTTGACTTGATTAAAACATGACTAAATAAAAATATTTTTTGGAATTTTAAAATATGGCCTAAAAATATATCACATAAACAAAGTGTGTACACAAAAATAGACAAAATATTTTTATTTGATTGGTTAAATTATTAATCAAAGTTGTAAAGAAAAAACAATAAAAATAGTGGTAAAAATTAGGAATGCACTTGGTAGGTCTTGAGCCCACGCAATTATGATTACCAGCTCAAAACTTAACCACTAAGCCAATGCGCTTTAACTGTTAACTAAACACGCGCATAAATATATATTGAAAAACATGTTCTAAACTATACACATGAAACTTGTTCCACGATTTCTGGAAAATGCATCTCTCTCAAAACTCAATCATTTTCAAAACTATAAACATGAAACTTGTTCCATTTTTCCTCACAAATTCAACCATGTATCATTCATGAATTTATTTAAGTTGTAGCTCTTTAATTTTTCAGGAAACCATAAGAACCCTAAAACTTCAAAATCAAATTAAATGACATATAGCAAGTGTAAATGGTAACCATTTTAGGGATTTTAATCCTTACATCATGCTAAACATAATAGAATCAAATTTTATTGAAAATGATTCATACATAACAAAGTTCAAGTTCAAAAAGTTACCTCTACAAGTGGAGATCGAAATGTGTTTTAATGGACTTCCAAAAGTGAATGGATGATCTGGATAGCTTCCTTGAACCTTGGTGAAGCTATTTCAATGCTTACTTCTCCTGGAAATAGCCTGGATACTCCTACTCAAATCCTTTTGCAAGTGGTGAAAATTGAAAATGGAGATTGCACTTGGAATTGTTACAGGTGTAATGTAATGATTTGGATAGTTTCTATGATGTATATGGAAGGTTTTTGAATGCTTGTTTGACATAGAAAACACTTGGAACTCAAAAATGCAAGCTTTATGCAAAGTGGAAATTTGAAGTTTCAAGTGAGAGGGTGACTTGGTGAATTTCAGTGTGTTTCAATTCAGAACCAATAGCCTCTATTTATAGGAATAAATTATGGTTTGTGGGGGTAAAACTTAGTTCATTTGGAGTCCCCATGCTCAAGTTTTGTCACTTTGCTTGTTGGTGAAGAAATGAGAAAGTTATGGTCTCAAGGGTACTTGCAATGCGTTATACATAACTTAGGGAGGCTCCTCTGCATAATAGGAGGTTGCTTGTTGGATTTGAAACACTTTTGGTCCAGATCAAACAAGTTGGGAGCTCCAAGCAAGATTTGTTGGTGATTAAAGTCACTTTACCAAAGTGTAAGTGGGATCTTTATGCTTGAAATGGAATGAACACTTGGTCAATGATCAAACCTCTTTGACAATGGCTCAAAACAGTGTATAATCTTCTAATTAGGGCAAGATTTTCGAGAAATATGGTTTTCAAGCAAGAGATATGCAAATTTGGTTTAAGGTTTGTAGCTTGGTTCTTCATGGAAATGGCTTGAAATTTAAGAATGGAATCCTAACTTCATACCTTCGAATCTCCTAGCTCACAAATGCTATGGAGAAGTTCTAGTAGTTTTTAGAAAGCCCTGAACATCCTGTACATCATTCCTATTTGGTTTGTCTTTAAATTCGCAAGAAATCTTGATGAGAAGTGGTTTCAAAGATTCTTCCTTTTGAGGGAAAACACTGCCTTTTGGAAATTTTTTCGAAGTGTTTGAAAAAGTAGCAAACTTCAAAGCTTCCTAACTTAAAAACCATTCGTCTTTTGGAAAGTTGTTCACATTTACAAAGTTGTAGATCTTGAATTTTTCTTAAAATTAAGCTTTGGAGTAGAAAATTTGGCCAAGTAATGAAGATGTTATGTGTAACACCCATAATTTCAGTTTATTAATTTAATTTGGATTTAAATTAAATAATTGGAATTTTAGAATTTAAATTGGATTTAATTGGAAAATGATGGAGTAAGAGCTATAGGGCTTATGGTGTAGTGATAGTAAAAGAGGGGTGCTAATTAGTTAGGCCTTTTACTAAGTTGTGGTTAATTTAATTTATTTTATTTTTCATAAAATAAGAAAAAAAGAACCATTTGGGGAGAAAGGAAGAACACGTGAAAAGAGCAAGAGAAGAGGAAGAGGCAAGAACGTGAAACCGGAAGGAGAGCATTCAAGAAATTCATCGAGGTAAAGGGGGACTCTTCCTTTCAGTATCTCTTATGTGGTCTTAGGTGATATGTAGATTGATGTATGGTTTGGTTCAATTAGATATTGGGATTGTTAGGTTAGGGTGTTATAATTGGATTGAATTGATGATAATTGTGTGAACTATTTGGTTAATAATGAGTTTAAATGATGTTTTATGGTGTATAATTGAATGTATGATGATTATATGCCTGTATGTGATGTCTGGAATCGTTTTTGGGTGAAAAGGATGTGAAATCGCAGGGTCTGTCGCAGATTTGGGGTTTGCTGAAATCGCAGGTCCGCTGAGCGGAGGGGGGTCCGCTGAGCGGAGGTTCCAACGTAGTTTGCCTCTATTTGACGTCGCTTGAGGTCCGCTGAGCGGGGGTCTGAAGGATTTCGCTTCTGCCTTGCTCCGTTGAGCGAACCTTGTTGTGTGTGAATTTTTCCAAACTTCAAAATAACGTATCTTTTGATCCGTGAATCATTTCGTAGTGCCGTTTTGGGCTTTGTGCAAGTAATTAATGTTTTATATGATGAATGATGAATATTGGCAGTAGCCGACTTTAATTATTTAAAAACTCGATTTAATTACTTGATGAGAATTGACGAGTGTGTGCATATGAGATAGGTGTGACAATGTGTTTGATGTGATGATGAATTGGTTGTGACTTGTTATTATGATTGTGATGGATGCATGACTATTTGAATGATGTTGAAAACATGTACATACTTATTCGATGATGTGGTGTTGAGATGAGTTGTTCATCGTGATTCGGTGTGTTTTAAGTATGATATGTGTGTTTCATTCATTCATATGCATTTGATAATGGATTCAGTTGATGAGTGGATCGTTGGTGGACATATTTCCCATTGTGCGGAAGTTGTGTCGGTGAGCCGTATCTCGATGAGGCGTAGATCGGTTAGGTGGATTGATTCCACAGTTTAATGGTACTACATGCATAGTGTCAGTTGTGTCATATGCATTTTGTCATAACATGATTGTATGGATTTCTGTAGTATGTGTTGTAATCTATTATTGTGTGAATTAATGAATAATAGATGTGAATCTGAATATGTATAATTGGGTGAACGGTATATTATGATGCTTGTTGCTTATGAATTGCATAATATTTACTAATTGAGAATGAGACTCACCCTTACATGTTGTCATTTTCAGATTGAGGAGTAGCGGCATTAGTGCTTGGTGAGGATGACTCATAGAGTTTATCCGTTTATGTTGGGTCGTGTCGATCATGCTCTGATCTGTAACACTGGGGAACGATAGTTATAGAGTTTTTATGAAATTAATCTACTTTATTTGGTGTTGGATTATGATTCCATTGGATGTATTTGATAATGTTTCTTATTCCGCTGTGATAAACATGATTACGATTTGGTGAACCGTTTCCTAATGAAGCATGACTTGACCATGATTGGTTTATTTATTTTAAATAATTGTGGCATCCTTGTGTTTATGTTTTACTCTGATATAATTGTTTAAAAATTGCCGCGGGGCTTAGAAGGGTGTTACAATAGTGGTATCAGAGCATAGTCGGTCATTTGAGTCAGAGTCTTAGTGTCAGTTAATCCCTCGTATGCGAATAGTGTAAGGTTGACACTATCGATACATCTTGTTCTAATGAATATTGTTTTATATTTAGCAGAACAATGGATGGAAGAGGAGGAAGAAACGACGATGCAATTGCTGAGGCTCTGGGCATGATTCCTGGTTACTGGGAGGGAATGTCAATGGAGCTGGTATTGGTGCTGAAAGGCAGCTGAACAGTTTTCAGCGGAACAATCCTCCGTTGTTCAAGGGCACACATGATCCTGAAGATGCTCAGAAATGGCTTAAGGAGATCGAGAGGATTTTCAGAGTCATCGATTGTGCTGAGAACTTAAAAGTGAGGTATGGTACTCATATGTTGTCCGAAGAGGCTGATGACTGGTGGATGGCTACCAGGGCTGAATTGGATGCTGATGGTGTAGCTATTTCCTGGGCTGTGTTCAAGAGAGAGTTTCTGAGGAGGTATTTTCCTGAAGACGTTCGAGGCAGGAAAGAGATTGAATTTTTGGAGCGGACTCAGGGTAATATGACGGTACTAGAGTATGCTTCGAAATTTGTCGAGTTGGCGAAGTACTACGTTCACTAAAACAATGATGAGGCTAGTGAATTCTCAAAGTGCATCAAGTTTGAGAATGGTCTTCGTGATGAGATCAAGCAAGGGATCAGGTACCAGAGAATTTGGCGATTTGTTGATTTGGTGAACTGTAGTAGGATCTTCGAAGAGGATAACCTTAAGCTGAAGGCATCTCACTCTCGCGAGTTGGTTGACAAGAAAGGTAAGAAGCCTATGTATAGAGGTAAGCCATATGGTAGAGGAAATCCTAGAGCTGGGGATTGGAAGAGGCCTAGTGGGGGAGATTCTGGTGCTCCCGTTAGGTGCTACAACTGTGGTGAGACTGGGCATAGAAGGAATGAGTGCAAGAGTGGAGAGAAGAAATGCTTCAAGTGTGGTAAGGGATGTCATATTGCTTCAGATTGTAGGATGAAGATTTTGACTTGCTACAATTGCGGCAAAGAGGGTCACATCAGTTCGCACTGCACTAAACCGAAGAAGGATCAGGCTGGTGGAAAGGTATTTGCCTTGTCTGGGTCAGAGACTACTCCAGAAGATCGTCTAATTAAAGGTACGTGTTTTATCCACGACACACCTTTAGTTGCCATTATTGATACTGGGGCGACTCATTCGTTCATTTCAATGGATTGTGCTAAATGATTGGGATTAGAAATATCTGTTATTCATGGAAGTATGGTTATTGACACTCCTGCGTCGGGTTCAGTAACTACTTCTTTTGCTTGTTTGAACTGTCTTGTTGACATATTTGGTAGAAAGTTTGGAATGGATTTAGTATGCCTTCCTCTTGAACAACTTGACGTCATTTTGGGGATGAACTGGTTGCAATTTAATCGAGTTCATATCAATTGTTTTACGAAGACGGTTATCTTCCCTGAAGAGGTTAGTGTTGAGGATTTGACTATGTCAGTCAAACAGATGAATTTGGCTGTCAATGATGGAGCGGTGGTATTTATGTTGTGCTCCTCGATGGAAGTGAAAGGGGGCGATAGCACTAGTGAGCTACGGATAGTGAATGAGTATCCGGAAGTGTTTCCATAAGATGTTAGTGAGTTGCCACCTGAAAGAGAAGTGGAGTTCGCTATAGAAGTGATTCCTAGAACTAGTCCTGTGTCGATGGCACCGTATCGCATGTCGGCATCGAAATTGGCTGAACTGAAGAAACAATTAGAGGAATTGTTGGAGAAGAAGTTTATTAGTCCTAGTGTGTCACCGTGGGGTGCGTCGGTACTATTGGTTAAGAAGAAAGAAGGTTCAATGAGGCTATGTGTTGATTAAAGACAACTGAACAAAGTGACAATCAAGAATCGATACCCTTTGCCGAGGATTGACGACTTGATGGACCAGTTGGTTGGAGCTTGTGTGTTTAGCAAGATTGATCTGAGGTCTGGATATCACCAAATTCGTGTGAAGGCGGAAGATATTCAGAAGACGGCATTCCGAACGAGGTATGGACACTATGAATATTCTGTTATGCCATTTGGTGTTACTAATGCACCTGGTGTTTTCATGGAGTATATGAACAGGATATTTCACCCGTATCTTGACAAGTTCGTGGTAGTGTTCATTGACGACATTCTGATTTACTCGAAGAGTGATGAAGAACATGCAGATCATTTAAGAGTGGTGTTGGAGTTATTGAAGGAGAAGAAATTGTATGCGAAATTGTCTAAATGTGAATTCTGGTTGAAGGAAGTAAGTTTTCTTGGCCATGTAATTACGAAGGACGGTATCGTAGTGGATCCTATGAAGGTAGAAGCAGTATCTCAGTTGGAGACGCCGAAGAATGCTTCAGAGATTCGTAGTTTTCTTGGTCTGGTAGGTTACTATAGAAAGTTCATTGAAGGATTTTCGAAGTTGGCATTACCAATGACTAAGTTAACAAGAAAAGGACAAGTATTTGTATGGGATTCAGAATGTGAAAAAGGTTTTCAAGAATTGAAGAAAAGATTGACAAGTGCTCTGATCTTAATTTTGCCTAATCCAGCGAAGTCTTTTAATGTGTACTGTGATGCTTCACTGATGGGTTTAGGTGGTGTTTTGATGCAAGATAAGCAGGTAGTGGCCTATGCTTCAAGATAGTTGAAAATTCATGAAAGGAATTATCCGACTCATGATTTGGAATTGGCGGCTGTGGTGTTTGTGTTGAAGTTGTGGAGACATTATCTCTATGGTTCTCGATTTGAGGTATTCAGCGATCATAAGAGTCTGAAGTATCTCTTCAATCAGAAAGAGCTTAATATGAGGCAGAGAAGATGGTTAGAATTTCTGAAGGACTATGATTTCGGTTTGAATTACCATCCTGGTAAAGCAAATGTTGTTGCTGATGCATTGAGCAGGAAGTCATTGCATATGTCTATGCTAATGGTGCGAGAATTGGATTTAATTGAGCAATTCCGAGATTTGAGTTTAGTATGCGAAAGTACTTCTAATAGCGTTAAGTTGGGGATGTTAAAGTTAACTAATAGTATCCTTGAAGAAATTAGAAACGGACAGAAATCTGACGTTGGATTGGTAGATAAATTGACATTGATTAACCAAGGTCGAGGAGGTGAATTCCGAATTGACGAGAATGGTGTCATAAGGTTTGGAGACCGAGTGTGTGTACCCGATGTTGCTGAGATCAGAAAGAGTATTCTAGAAGAAGGACACCGGAGTGGATTGAGCATTCATCCTGGTGCTACCAAGATGTATCATGATTTGAAGAAGTTATTTTGGTGGTCTGGAATGAAGAAGGAAATTGCTGAGTTTGTTTATGCTTGCTTAATTTGTCAGAAGTCGAAAATTGAGTATCAGAAACCGTCTGGATTGATGGAACCGTTGTTTGTTCCGGATTGGAAGTGGGATGGAATTTCTATGGACTTTGTATCTGGTTTACCTAGAACGAGCAGGAATTGTGATTCTATCTGGGTTATTGTAGACCGGTTGACGAAATCTGCTCACTTTATTCCAATAAGAATGGATTATCCGATGGAGAAGTTGGCCTAGTTGTATGTTGAGAAGATAGTGAGTTTGCATGGTGTTCCGGCTAGTATTGTGTCGGATAGAGATCCGAGATTTACTTCTAAGTTCTGGACAGGATTGCAGGAAGCCTTAGGTACTAAGTTGAGGTTGAGTTCTGCTAATCATCCGCAGACAGATGGTCAGACGGAGAGAACGATTCAATCGTTAGAGGATTTGCTACGAGCTTGTGTATTAGAGAAAGGTGGTGCTTGGGATAGTTATTTACCTTTGGTTGAGTTTACCTACAACAATAGTTATCATTCGAGTATTGGTATGGCTCCGTTTGAAGCATTGTATGGTAGGAGATGTAGAACACCTTTGTGTTGGTACGAATCTGGAGAAAATACGGTGGTTGGACCGGAGATTATGCAACAAACTACAGAAAAGATCAAGATGATTTAGGAAAAGATGAGAGCTTCTCAGAGTCTTCAGAAAAGTTACCATGACAAAAGAAGGAAGGATATTGAATTTAAGGAAGGAGATCATGTATTCATGCGAGTTACTCCGATGACTGGCATTGGGAGAGCCTTGAAGTCGAAGAAGTTAACTCCGCGTTTCATTGGTCCATTTCAGATTACTAAGAAGATTGGGAAGGTTGCTTATCAGATTTCTTTACCGCCTGCACTCGCTAATTTGCATGATGTGTTCCATGTATCCTAGTTGAGGAAATACATTGCGGATCCGTCTCATGAGATTCAGGAAGATGATATACAGGTGCGAGATAATCTGACTGTAGAGACATTACCTTTGAGGATTGAAGATCGTAAAGTGAAGCAGTTGCGAGGTAAAGATATAGCAACGGTGAAAGTGGTTTGGGGAGGACCAGCCGGTGGAAATGTTACATGGGAGTTAGAGAGCCAGATGAAGGACTCTTACCCGGAACTTTTCGTCTAAGGTATGTTTTCGAGGACGAAAACTCTTTTAGTGGGGGAGAGTTGTAACACCCATAATTTCAGTTTATTAATTTAATTTGGATTTAAA
Organism: Vicia villosa; assembly: GCF_029867415.1. NCBI lineage: Eukaryota > Viridiplantae > Streptophyta > Magnoliopsida > Fabales > Fabaceae > Vicia > Vicia villosa. The sequence goes on along the minus strand of NW_026705110.1, from coordinate 286,113 downwards.
TTAAATAATTGGAATTTTAGAATTTAAATTGGATTTAATTGGAAAATGATGGAGTAAGAGCTATTGGGCTTATGGTGTGGTGATAGTAAAAGAGGGGTGCTAATTAGTTAGGCCTTTTACTAAGTTGTGGTTAATTTATTTTATTTTATTTTTCATAAAATAAGAAAAAAAGAACCATTTGGGGAGAAAGGAAGAACACGTGAAAAGAGCAAGAGAAGAGGAAGAGGCAAGAACGTGAAACCGGAAGGAGAGCATTCAAGAAATTCATCGAGGTAAGGGGGGACTCTTCCTTTCAGTATCTCTTATGTGGTCTTAGGTGATAGGTAGATTGATGTATGGTTTGGTTCAATTAGATATTGGGATTGTTAGGTTAGGGTGTTATAAGTGGATTGAATTGATGATAATTGTGTGAACTATTTGGTTAATAATGAGTTTAAATGATGTTTTATGGTGTATAATTGAATGTATGATGATTATATGCCTGTATGTGATGTCTGGAATCATTTTTGGGTGAAAAGGATGTGAAATCGCAGGGTCTGTCGCAGATTTGGGGTTTGCTGAAATCGCAGGTCCGCTGAGCGGAGGGGAGTCCGCTGAGCGGAGGTTCCAACGTAGTTTGCCTCTAATTGACGTAGCTTGAGGTCCGCTGAGCGGGGGTCTGAAGGATTTCGCTTCTGCCTTGCTCCGTTGAGCGAACCTTGTTGTGTGTGAATTTTTCCAAACTTCAAAATAACGTATCTTTTGATCCGTGAATCATTTCGTAGTGCCGTTTTGGGCTTTGTGCAAGTAGTTAATGTTTTATATGATGAATGATGAATATTGGCAGTAGCCTACTTTAATTATTTAAAAACTCGATTTAATTATTTGATGAGAATTGACGAGTGTGTGCATATGAGATAGGTGTGACAATGTGTTTGATGTGATGATGAATTGGTTGTGACTTGTTATTATGATTGTGATGGATGCATGACTATTTGAATGATGTTGAAAACATGTACATACTTATTCGATGATGTGGTGTTGAGATGAGTTGTTCATCGTGATTCGGTGTGTTTTAAGTATGATATGTGTGTTTCATTCATTCATATGCATTTGATAATGGATCCAGTTGATGAGTGGATCGTTGGTGGACGTATTTCCCATTGTGCAGAAATTGTGTCGGTGAGCCGTATCTCGATGAGGCGTAGATCGGTTAGGTGGATTGATTCCACGGTTTATTGGTACCACATGCATAGTGTCAGTTGTGTCATATGCATTTTGTCATAACATGATTGTATGGATTTCTGTAGTATGTGTTGTAATCTATTATTGTGTGAATTAATTAATAATGGATGTGAATCTGAGTATGTATAATTGGGTGAACGGTATATTATGATGCTTGTTGCTTATGATATGCATAATATTTACTAATTGAGAATGAGACTCACCCTTACATGTTGCCATTTTCAGATTGAGGAGTAGCGGCATTAGTGCCTGGTGAGGATGACTCATAGAGTTTATCCGTTTATGTTGGGTCGTGTCGGTCATGCTCTGATCTGTAACACTGGGGAATAATAGTTATAGAGTTTTTATGAAATTAATCTACTTTATTTGGTGTTGGATTATGATTCCATTGGATGTATTTGATAATGTTTCTTATTCCGCTGTGATAAACATGATTACGATTTGGTGAACCGTTTCCTAATGAAGCATGACTTGACCATGATTGGTTTATTTATTTTAAATAATTGTGGCACCCTTGTGTTTATGTTTTACTCTGATATAATTGTTTAAAAATGGCCGCGGGGTTTAGAAGGGTGTTACATTATTGCCTTTCAAAGTTGGGTAAAAAACATGTACTTTCCATGAAAAAGTCAACCCTAATTGTTGACTTTTTTATTCATGATTATTTTTCTTGATTTTTATTAATCAAATGACTTTAATAATCATATATTCATGATTTTGATCTTCAAAAGTCCATGGTTGACCAAATTTCTCAAAAGTCAAAGGTGATCTTGAACAGTTGACTTTTTCCAAATGAATTGATTTCTTCTAAGCATCAATGGAATCAAGCTCTTTTAGCCAAATGGATGTTATGAGTGGATTATAATGAGCCATTAGAGATCCTTGAATCATGATTTGAGCCATGGAACCATGCTTTAACCAAAAGTCAACTCTCCAGAGAATTAGGTCAAAAACCTTAATTGTGTACTAGGTGAATTTGAAAATTGTTGATCTTGAATTGAATCGGCCTTAGGCTTGGATATTGATAAGGGGAATCACTTGAGAACATGATAATTCTTGAGCTTCTTGATCAGTCACCTACCTTGTGAAATAAGCAACAAGCAAACACAATCTTTCTTGTATATTTTGGTTAGAAAATGATGTATGATTGATTATGAATTACGATAATGATGATGATGATCACACTCTTTTCAAAATAAGGTGGAATCTCAGGGTCAAAAATTGGGGTACAATAATGTGTAACACCCTTCTAACCCGCGCGACAAATTAAATAAGTTTATTCAGAGTACATGAAAATAAGGGTGCCACAATTCAAAATAAAATAAACATCATTCAGTCATGTCATGCATTCACTGAGGTAATCATTATCAAATAAACATTTCATCTCAACACAACGGAAATTAAATCGTACGAACTAAGTTTAACATCCTTAAAACTAATCCTTCAAAACATCAAAACACAGCCAGAGTTATAAACCATAAACTCTAAAACATCGCGTCCCTAGTGTTACAAATATCAGAGCATGACACTTGATGCTAACTAAATAACTGACTCATGAGCTAATCCTCACTGAGTCGAACAACCTCTATCCTCAATCTGAAAATGACAACATGTAAGGGTGAGTCTCATCATAATTAACAAATGTTATAAGGTTATAAAGCAATAACACATCATATCTGCATCATTCACCCAATTGTTTCATAAACAGACATTCAGACAAGTTTTATAATCGTAAGCAACCAACCAACACATCATCAATAATTATAACAATGGAATACATCCAATCATGTTATAAAAATATACATATGTATGAACTGACACTATGCATGTGGTACCAACATCATCAAATGGGAATAACCCATGACTGATCCAACATCATCAAGATACGGCCCTGTCAACACAAATTCCACACAATGGGAATCATGCCCTTTACTGATCCAACATATCATCATAGATACAACATCAACAATGAATATGAATGAATGCAAACATACATGAACATACTTATACCATCGTCAAGTCTATGAGTAACATCATCAAAATACTCATTTCATCATAATCATCATCATCATCAATCATGTTTATATATATATATATATATATGCCTCATTTTTCACAACCGTAACCGATTACAAGCCCGACCGTAACCGGTTACATCACCTGTAACAGCAAAAAAAAAGCACTTTTGACAGCAACTTATTTCCATCCAGCACAACCCAAATCGAATCATTTCGACCATACACGAAAAACAGAATCAATTCACAATTATTCCATGTTATTCATGCCTCAACAACACATTCAACATAATCAAACATCACAAACCAGCATTTACACATAATTTATCAATTTGAACCATAACAACACAAACATCATCCAAATTGACTCAAATCCCTAACTCTATCATATGACTCAATCGATACGAATTCTACATCTATTCTATGCTATCAACCTTAACCCGATAATAGATGTTAACCAGATAAGTCCCCCCTTACCTTAGCCAAAAATATGGACTTTTCCCCTTCTTCTCCAGCAAACCCGTAAGCCCTTTTTTCTCCAAATTTAGCAAGAATCTCCAATCTTCAAATTCGCTTATCTCCCTCATCAAGAACTTCCCTGACACGAATTAATATATCAAATCGAAGGAAATTTTGTGTAGAATCCGAATCTTTGAGAATTACCTGATTTGGAGCTACGAGCATAAAGTTATGGCCCGTTTCATGATGGCTGCACCATGAATACGAAAATGCTTTTGTCCATGACTTCTCCATCTCTCCCTATTAGGTTTTTGTCCTCTATTTCTCAAATTCCTCTTATTTTCTTGTTTTATGAAAACATAACATAATTTAGTAATTGTCTCCTTCACATTAACACCCCCACATTACTAACTCCACCAATGGCCAAACAACTAACATTTTATTATTTCCAATTAATTTCAATAAAATGCTAATTTCAAATAATTAATTTAAAACTTAATTAAATAAGAATTTTTGGGATGTTACATAATGTGCGCCACGATTTACTTAGTTTTTAAAACAACATATTACCTCAGATTTTCGCATAACCGAGGGGAAAAACTAAAATTGGAACCTCTCTTTTTATTATATTTTTTATTTGTAAATTAAATGATCTAACCCATCAGTTTTCATAATAACCGAGGGATAAGATAATCATATTTTACTATAAAAGCACTCCTTAAATAGATTTTATCCTAATCCTAACTCGTACACATCATTCTTTGGGATAGATGCTTATCATTTCCTTTAAGAAGCTTGAAAAAGAACTCTATGATGGATTACAAGTGCAAAAAAATATTTTCCAATGGTTGGAACAAATATCTCCTTTAGAATATTGATGCATTCAATCCATATAACATTTTTCAATGTTTGGAATAGAAAACTCCTCATAACTAAGAAGTTGGATTTGTTGCAATATTGTGTTTTAATATTTTGTTTAAACAATGTAATTTCAAAAAAAAAAATTGCACCTCAGTTTTCTTAAAAACTGAGGGGATGATTTAGCATTTAAATTGAGGATATTAATCACTGTCCTTAATCAAATCCTCGCCGTCCATTTCATCATCACTATCATCGCTCAAGACACTACCATTAGTGATCCGCGTGAAACATAAATAACTTCCATTCTAAAAGAATTATGAATATCAAAAATTGATAATGAAACATCATGAAGCGCTCGAAACTATCCTCCATTTTAAGGTTTGTAGGAGTATTTGCTATGAATAGTTCTCTATGATGGATTGCAAGAGGAGAAAATTATTTGGGTTTAAGGTTTGAATTCTTAAATATTTATTTGAGTAGAAAATCATTTATTTATCTAACCCTTTTTTGTCTAACCTTTTTTTTGTTCATATAAGAGACAAATGGAAGCAAAAGCCATAGAGAATACTATTCACCCATCATTTGATCTTCTCCAAAATTATATGATTTGAAGATCTAAAATCTATATCAAGGGGAAATTAATTTTCTTTATGTGTAAACAATATAATATTTTGGGTAAATAATTTTTTCATAAATAAATTATTTTATTAATTTTCTGTGTAAACAATGTAACGGGTTTTAATTAAAAAAACTAATTTATCCCTCGGTTTTATTGATAAAGTGAGATATATAAGGAGCTCGTATTGTAAATAATAAAAGTGCAGATGATGGGGTTCAAATCGATGGGTAAATAATTTACCCCTCGGGTTTTAAAAACCAAGGTGTTCAGTCGTTTCTCTTTATGACATCCTTCGTTAGCTCGCTTTTATAGCCGAGGTAAAACGCATTTCGAGTACGAGGTTAAAAGCACTTTTTGTAGTAGTGCTTGTTAAGAGTTCTTTCTCATTTATTTTTTTGTAAGATTCCATTGGATGAAACTTCTTCTTCTTCATATTATCTTTTTGATGAATATTCTCCATTAGACGTTGAATCTTCTGAGGATAGTTCGCTAACCGAGATTCTTTTTTCAAAGGAGATTACTAGAGTTGATGTTTCTTTTTCGTCTTCAAAAGAGTTCTTTGATGAAGTTGCTAGAGATTCTTCTAGGTTTAACCTTATCCCTTCATCTTTTAACAGTTTAATCAACTCATTTAATTTCTTGATGATTTCTTCCTTTTTAGACTTTTCCATAAAAACAAAACATTTCCATATCTCGATTTAAGAATTGAATCAAGTTTGTGATCCAATTCTTAGCTCTTAGATATTTGTTAGCAACAAAAGTTTTAACTTAGCTTACAGGATTTCTAAAGGTTGATCACCATATATGAAATTAATCTTCACATTCATCTTGTGTTTCAGCTTTTTTTCCACGTGCGTTTATTCCCTCTTGTTCAGCACTGTGATATACTCCATAGAACATTTCTAGAGTGTCCCACATTTCCTTGGCAGAATTACAATTAAAGACAAAGAAATTTATTTTCATATAAAGACATAACTCAAATGTTTTTAGCTTTAAAATCAACTTCAAGTTTCCTCTTGTCTTTTACGATCCAGAGAAAATTAGGTTTATCTACTACTACACCATTTAAACAATGTATAGGGATAAATTGACCACGGATTACTGTTTCCCACAATTTCAAATCAAAACTTTGAAATAACACTCTAAATATAGATTTCCACAATTCAAACATATCACCTATAAATAATGAAGGCATGTTTAGGAAAGCCCTCTTATTAAAAGAAATGTTGGAAGTCATCTTCCTCCTGAGACAATGAGTCTTTAAATAGAAGTTATACTTTGATGGCACTTGTTGGGCATGTGACTCCATACACAAGAGGGGGGGGGGTGAATTATAGAGGTTTGGAAAGCTTTGGTTTAAAACAAAACCATTTGCAAATCACAGTTTGAAAACATTTTATAAAACAAATGAATAAATTGTTAACAGGAAGAAAATTACTAGAAATTAAAAGTGTTAAGGAGAAGAAATAACACTAGAGAATTATACATGTTCGGCCAAGAAAACCTACTCATGTCCATAAGAATTACCCTTGAGATTATCCACTAAATTTGAGAGCTTTAAGAAGGATTTTTCCCACAAACATCCTTATACAAGGAAATGAAGTTTTCATACTAATTTCTTACCAAACAACGAAGAGTGGCTTAGGGTTGTTTGTCTCCAAATCAAATAGAGATTTTGCATAGGCTAGTCTCAAACCAAGATAAATTTTTGAGTTAGATATCCTCTTAATCGAACCAAGCTTTTACATGGGGTGACCATAAACCAAATTGAGATTTTTACCGGGCTGATCTCAAACCTATTGAATTTTTACACTAGCCTGAACTCAAAAACCAATAGATGTTTTAACCGAAATGATCTTGTATCGATTAACATTTTAACGGGGTTGAGATCAAGAACTAGTGCATAGATTTTCACTAGCTAATCTACCTTAACAAAAAGAGATCTTTTTCTTCAATGACAAAACTCACAAGCCAAACAAAGACTTCATAAGACAATCCCCCAATACTAAAAGAGCTTTTGACTAGTTTGTGTCACAACCAAAATAGTGACTTCCTATGGAAGAATTACGTACACAAGATAAAAATACACTTTTGGTAAATTTACAACATTTCTCTCACCCCCAACAAATTTTCACACTAAGACTCAAGAACACTCTCAAAGCACTATGGCTAGATATATGTGAGAGAAGCTCTCTATTTATAAGCCAATGTGTGGTATAAATTTGAAAATAAACCATGGACCAAATGAATATTCTAATCGTTTAAACAACCTTAATAGTCAATTGATAAAACTACAAATGGAATATTTTGATATATGGATGTTACCAATCATTAAGAGATTGTCTCATTCAATTCTAGACTCAACTAAGCATGATCTAATAATTTAGGTTAAAGATCTAATCAATTATTCAGTTAGAAAATGTGGGTGTTTTCATGTTGGCTGCATTTCTGGTAAAACATACCTGGGTGTTTAATGTCTTGACCAATGTCATGACATGCTTTATAGGGTGTTATGTAGGTTGCATATGTTTAAGATAATACAAGTTTTGTCAGTGAATGTCATGACAGATGTCATGACATCCATGTTTGGCAGCAGAAGTTGTTATGTTTTACTATTATGTTTCATGATTTCTCTCAATCTACAATTTAGGAAACATTTTATTGTGTGCTGAATATTTCTCCTAGAAGATTCCGTTAACAGCACATTCTATAACAGCCTGATGACGTATGAATTAGGTTAACTTGGTTAACCCTAATTCTTTTCTTGGAAAGCCCGAGGCCCAAGAGCTGCATACAAGAAGACTGCAATCCTAATTTGGAACGCAGAGAGATTTGTTAATTGTGAAGAACCGTAGTTCTGTGTCTATTTGGGATGAGATGTAGGGACAACAAAATTCTTGTACTATGGAGAAGGAATTGTTAGTGTTTGGGAATAGACCACCCATTCTGGATGGCTCTAACTATGACTACTAGAAACCTCGTATGGTGGTTGTTAGAAAGTCTGTGGACAGCAAGGCCTGGAAAGCTGTGTGTCGCCCTCGGTTTTTCTATCTCGTGAGATACGAACTGACTCTTCTTTTATTTTGAGTTTTGAAAATCAGAGAGTTGCCACCGACTTTTATTTTATCCAATTAAGGAAAGGTTTATAAAAGAAACAGAAAAAGACCTTTAAGAGATTTTGAGTTCGGGGGTAGGTTATACAAAGGGAAGGTATTAGCACCCCTTTGTATCCATGGTTATCCATGGGCTCTTAATTGCTTAGCTCACTTGTTTTGAATCATTTGTCTTGCCTTAAAATGCTTGTATGTGGTTTTAAAATACCTTTGTAAATTGGCTTTGTAATGATCCTTGTGCGGATGTATACAAAGTGTTTTATCTTTCGAAAAGATGTTTTGAAAAAAAAAAGATCTTTAATTTCGTAATGATCCTTGTTTGGATATATACAAAATGTTGTCTTTTTTGAAAGTTTTGTTTTGAAAAGCAATGAATATGTGAGACATTTGTTGTTTTGATTTGAGCAAACAATTAGGAGATCTACCCTAAATTTATAAGGTCCTTTCCCATTTCTTTTAGAAAATTCTCCTTTGACCGGATGTAAACAAAAGTTCGGATTTGCGTTTGAAACGGTAGAATTTGATTTTTTTTGAAAAGAGTAACAGAGGGATTACCCTAAGAGGTGCAAGTGTGATTGTATTTCGATTCAGATATTTTTATCTTTGAAGTTAGTGACCTAACGCTTCAGTTTTTATCTTTGACATACACGCAGTTTTATATGTACAGAATTTAAAGTGCGGGAATGTAAAATGCGGAAAATAAATCTACGCTATTACATCGATTGTGCGGGAAATGTAAACTACGCTATTTACATGATTTTGACAACCTATACACTTTATCTAGGAATTTAAATTGCAATAAGATAAAAGGAAGTATTTTTGGACTTTTTAAATGGTTGATTTTAATTAGAATTAATGCATAATTAATTTAATTAAATGAGAAAAAAGGTAGAAATAAAATTTAAACCTAAAAATTAAGTCTAAAATATGTTCGTATTTCTTGTTAATTGAAAAATAAAAACTAATTTTTTATTTTGGATTTTTTGAAGTTGTTTTGGAAATTTATTAAGCTAATTAACATATAATTATATAAATAATTATACACATAAATTAAACTTAATGAGAAAAATATTCTTACTATGTACAAAATTAGTTTATAACATGTAAACTTAATTTAAATAAAAAGAAAATATTTTTTGATTTTTTTGATAGGTGTAAATAATTAAAAAGCAAATATTTAACTATATACTAATTAATTAAACAAAATATTTCAATTATTAAGAAAAATAAAATATTTTTGTGTCAAAAAAATAATAGATTATTTTATAAACCTAAAAATATTTTTACTATATTTTTTGATTTTTTTAAACTATTTTAAATTAATTTTGCAAAGTAAATAAAATAAAATGGAAAATATATAATTAATGATCTGGTGTGGTTATTGAGAGAGTCTATGGTATGGACTGGCAAGCCTAGAGCGTTGGATCTTGAATTAATGAAATCTGATGGCTGAGATCGTAAGGCACATGATATGATAGTGGAACGCAACGCATGTGATTGGTCTGAACTTCAAAATACACGCGCGCGCAAACCCGTCAATCAGAACAAGCCACGTCTTCGTCTTCTACCTCCAGACTCTTCTTTTAACAACGTTTTCTTCCAAAAGGCGCTGTAATAAGTGAGCTTCATCCCTACAAAATAGCGAATATGGGGTAAACCTATACAAAAAAAATTCGCGACATGTTCATTCTACTAGCCATGATTCAGTGAGTTCAAGTATGCATCTTGTTTCTTCTAATTTTGCCTAAATCGTGAATCCCTAATTTTGAACTCAAGAACCCTAAATTGGTGATTCCTCGTATAGGTGTCCAAACACCAATTAAGTTTCCAAAAAACGATCAGAACATGAAAACAAACTCAAATATATGATTACATCGTGTTAAATATGCATGTATGATTGTATTTTTGTGAGTTTTGGTTTGAACAAACTGTGGGCTATAGAGCTCGATTTAGTGAGTTTCAAAGCTTGAAATTGATCTGGACAGATTCAGTGATGTTCAAGGATTGTGTTTGAGTGTTTAGTTTGGATTGAATTGAACTGAAACTTAAAATTCGAATTTCAAATTTCCTACAATATTTCAAGCATGATACAAGTGTGTTACAAGCATGGATTTGGTTCTGAAATTGTGTGTCTATGTTACTGAAGTGTCCTACTTCATTTATAAGCAATGAATGAGCTTCAAACTTAAGCTAAGAAGCATTGATGATCTTTGAATCTTTGAATTCTTTAATAATAAAAAGTTTGAATTCTTTGGCCATGGCTTTGAATTTTCTTCACCCTCTTGCTCTAGGCCTGCTATGTACTTCTCTTGCTGCAGAGTTGAATCATTCTTGATGGCTTTAGCTTAAGATCAAAGCAATGTACCATTATCCTTCACCATTTCTTTTTTAATTTAACTTTAAATGTAATAAAATTAAACCAAAAAAGAAATAAAAATGTTATGGACCTTAGGTTGGTCGTGTGAGGCCCTTAACATTGTTAGAATCATGTTTGGATCATGGAAACTTGGCCTCTTTTGGAAAAAAAACATTTTTGATCAATGTTGGTTTCATGCATTTTCCCAAAAAATAGCCAACTTCAACAAGGCATAAATCCCTCAATTTTGATCATATGAAGGAGTTCTTGTACTTTTTAGAAACCTCAAGATGTCCTCTACAAGATACTTTGGAAACTTTTTTTCATTTGGAGAAATTATCTTAATGTTATGGCCTTTGACAAAAAACCATTTTTTGTTGACTTTGAAAATGACCTGTAATGTCTGAGCTCATATTTTTCAAATGGTGAATCCAATGACCATGGGATCAATTGCATTTGAAATATAATTGAATTTCCTTCAAAACAAGCTTTGGTTGGAATTTTTTGAATGAACGAGGAGAGAGTTACGGCCGGTCAAAGTTCAGTTGACTTTTTAGGAGAAAACCCTAATTTTGAAACTTAGGGTTTTGTTGATTTTTGATCTTTTCTTGATGAATTATGATCAACCAATGATCAAATGATGAATCTTTTGAAAAAATATGGATGTTGACAAAAAATTTCATTTTTGACTGTCTGTTGACTTTTTGGTCAAACTGGTCGTCTGTTGACTGTTTGAGCTGCTGACTGTGCGTCTGAGCGAATTGAAGTTCCAAAATTTGTATGGTGGTACTTTGAGACATATGGAGGTCCATGAAATCCATTTGAGGTCTCAAAAAACTCGTTCTCTTGGAAAAAAAACAAAAACCCTAGTTAGGGACTGTTTGTGTAGGAGACAGTTAAGCGTACCTGATTTTTGTGCAGTGTTGAGTCTCTGCTGATCATGTGATTATTAGAAGACTTCTAGAACAAAAATCTTGGAATTTTGAAATGTAAAAGATTGATTTGATTGATGGTACAAAACACGGAGAATCGTGCTGTCAGCGGGTTTGACTGTCAACTGGCTGTTCGGGCATTAACGTAACAGTTAAAGTGAAAATTCAACAATTAAAGTTAATTTTTTTCTTTTTGTTTTTTTTTGTGTTAATGGTGAAAATTTATTTACATGAATTGTTAGAAAAACACAAACATAATAAATAAATAAAACATTCTGTACGCGAACGAAATTACCGATAATAACCTTGAAAAATATTTAAAGCACAGAAAAATAAATATTTAACTGGCAGAAAACACTCAAAATATTATCTGGCTCATTAAACAACAGTACGACAGATAGTACGACATTTAATACTGACAGTACAAATATTACATAATATAATGAACAGTACGACAAATAAACGGTACATTATTTGAAAATGAAAGATACGACAAACTTTAAAAATGACGATTAAAAACCCATGCTATAAATAACAACATATAGATGATCGGGAGTGTAAGCAACCCAGGTCCGCATTTTTCAGGACTATGCAGACAGAAAAATGACATGATCACCATCAAGACGGTGATGACCATAAGAAAACACGTATCCATCCACTTCGCCATTTTTGCCGGGGAAGAAGAGAAAATAAATATGAGGTAGAAATTTGAGAGATAAGTTGAAATTTGATGTGAGAATTTATGGAAAAAATGAGAGGTATTTATAGAGTGAAAAGAAGGATAGAGACGTTGGGAAATGAAGTGATTCCGTACAAAAAGGAAAATTTGAGTGGTAGTAGGATTTGAAAGAAAGTGTATGGTAGGGTTTGAAAAGAGAGATGTATAGAATAAAGTTAGGATTTGATTTTGAAAGGAAAAGATTTTGAAAATAATAAAATTTAGTACAAAAATTAGTGGGAAACAAAAAACTAACAATAATTTACTTGTTACCAATACAGTCTGAATCCCCGGACTCTGCGCCTGCAAAAAATTTAATTCTGTACCACTTGCGTCAGTATTATTTATCTGCAAATAAATCTCAAATAAACAACGTGTGTGAAGTGATAAACAGTAATTGGCGTTTGTGTAAGAATAAACTCAACAGCGAACCAAAATACCGTATAAGAAAAATTCTAAAAACCGAGTATTCATAAAATCAGGATATTTATGAAATAAAATCCAAGATTATATGAAACTCCCAATTTTTAGACAGAAGTCTGTTGCCTTCTTTCTGAAAAAGATGCGGGCAAATTTTGGGGTATAACACTGTGGAAAAAAGATGGAAACATCCTGAGAAGGTAATGGAAGATGGATCCACTTTTCTAATTCCTGAAGAACAATGGAGCAAAACTGAGGAAGAGCTGGCTTTGGGCAATTCCAAGGCACTAAATGCCTTGTTCAATGGAATTTACAAGAACATATTCAAACTTTTGCAACACTGTGATCTAACTAAAGAAGTTTGGGATAGTCTCAAAACAACTCATGAAGGCACATCCAAGGTGAAGATGTCTAAACTTCAAATGCTTACCACCAAGTTTGAAAATCTCAAAATGAAAGAGGATGAGACCATTCATGAGTTCTATATGAATATCCTTGAGATTGCAAATACCTCAGGAGCCTTAGGAGAAAAAATGTCTGAAGAAAAGTTGGTAAGAAAGATCCTCAGATTACTTCCTAAGAGATTTTCTATGAAGGTGACTGCTATAGAAGAAGCTCGGGACATCAGCAACATGAAGGTGGATGAACTCATTGGTTCTCTACAAATCTTTGAGATGAGTATTTGTGACTCTTTTGAAAAGAAGAACAAGAGCATAGGTTTTGTTTCCAACACTGGAGATAACTCAAGAGAAATCAATGGTGGAAGTGATGAAAATTTATCAGAAGCTATAGCCATCCTTGGAAAACAATTCAACAGGTTCATTAAAAGGGTTGATCAGAAGTCCAGACCCAATGTCAAGAACACTTCCTATGACATCAGCAAGACCTATGATCCTAGCAGAAGATTCAAAGCTGAAGAGAAGCCCAATCAAAGCAAAGGGGTTCAGTGTCATGGATGTGAAGGATATGGACACATTAGAGTTGAATGTCCTACCTACCTCAAGGAGAAAAAGAAAGGGATGTCTGTCACTTGGTCTAATGAAGATTCTGACAATGAGTCTTAAGAGGAAACTGCAAAACATGTCACATTTCTAACAAGTGTCTATGCATCTGATGATGATTCCAGTGATGATGAGATAACCTTTGATGAGCTTGTTGCCTCATACAAGAGGTTGTGTATCAATAATGATGAAGTCTGCAAACAAGTGGAGAAGCAAAAGATAATCATAAAGGAGCTGGAAACTGAGAAGAATGAACATCTTGCAACCATAGACTCTCTAAGTAGTGAAATGAGCATGTTGAACTCCAAACTTGATCAAATGACTAAATCTTTCAGGATAGTGAATAATGGAACTGACATTTTGGAAGAAGTTCTGCAGTTTGGACAGGAAGCAGGAGATATGTCTAGGGTAGGCTTTGTGTCTAAAGCGGAATTCACTTCCAGGGTCAGGAGATCAAAACCTGAAGCTTGCTTGACAAACCAGATGTCAACACCAATGTCACAACATCTAGGAAACAGAAGAAGGAGTCAAAAAAAAGAAGAAATTCCAAAGATGGAGGTGTCACCACTGTGGAAGATTTGGTCACATAAAGGCATTCTGTTTCACACTAGTGGGATATCCCAACAAAACACATCAAGCCAAACCTAAACATGATACTCTTGACAGGAAGCAAAAGTGGGTGGCTAAGAATGTTGCACTAGTAGCACACACTTCTCTAAGAATGCCTGCCAAGGAAGACTGGTGCCTTGATAGTGGTTGCTCAAATCATATGACATGAAGAAAGAACTTATTAATAGACATCAAACTTGATGGAACCAGTTATGTGACCCTTGGTGATGGAGAAATAAGAGAAGTCAAAGGTGTTGGCAAGTCAGGATGTCCCGGTGTACCTAATCTAAATAATGTCTTGCCGGTACAAGGACTGGCTGCAAATCTTATAAGTATCAGCCAATTATGTGATGAAGGGTTAAATGTCAGATTCACTAAAAAAGAATGTACTGTCACAAATAGAGAAAATGAAGAATTCATGAAGGGATTTAGGTATAAGGATAATTGTCACCTATGGGCACCTAAAACCTCAAAGTTTCCTTCTACTTGTCCCATGGCCAAAGAAAAAATTGAAGGTAATCATCAAGAAAGAACTATCAAACTAGAGTTTCCCGTTCCTAGAACGAAGAATCCCGTTGAAGAAATGGATGAGTCCGTTGATGAGTCTTATGTTGAATAACTCACCGTTAATGAACTTGCTGCTGGATATTCTGAGACGTGTCTAAAAAACGAAGGGTTGTGTAAAAGATTGGCAGTGTATAAAAATGCTTATGCACTATTACAAGAAGAAAGAGTAAGTATCATGATAAACGTTGTTGACCTAAAGAGGAAGCTGTGAAACACAAGATCTAACAATAAGACAACAATGGGAAGAAATCAAGGCATAAACATCAGCAAGTCAGAGGTGAGAATCATCCCTAACAATATGAAGA
Organism: Vicia villosa; assembly: GCF_029867415.1. Lineage (NCBI taxonomy): Eukaryota > Viridiplantae > Streptophyta > Magnoliopsida > Fabales > Fabaceae > Vicia > Vicia villosa. Next base: position 270,914 of record NW_026705110.1, on the reverse strand, counting down.
AAAAGAAGTCCAATCAAAAGTTTCAACATCCGGAAAAACATCAAGAAAAGGATACACCTATTTTATCCAAGAGATGCCATCAATGTGGCAAGATAGGTCACTTAAGATTCACATGTCCTGAAACTCATGCACCTACCGGAAGAAAGATCCCTCAACAGAAAAATCTGGCCAAGATAAAGCCCCCTTAGCGGAAGTTATGTGTTAACACTAAACACTCAAGTTGTGGCATGAATGAGAAGGAGACTATAAGGAAAACAGGAAGACCTAGAAAAAGGAAACCTAAACAAGAAGAAGGTCCCATAAAAGACGAGTTCATTACTGCTAGAAGCAAGAACACAACAATGAAGTACGATGATGTGGAAGTAGGTGAGACTACTATCTCAGTGGAATGTGAAAATGTCAAAACAGATGTCTTAACATCAAAATATGCTGAAAAATCAACTGTGAGCACTTAGATAAAAGAGGCTTCTGGAATTGATAAATGTTCATCTTTCTGTACCCAAAATGTTCTCCATGGGGAGATCATTGTTATGAACCAAATACCAGAAGCTGTTGGAAGATCTAGGAAATCATCTGCAACTTCCTGGAGTACTCACAACCTTGACCTAAAGAAAACAATGATGGTTGCCCTTAATGACATATGGACTAAAGATATGAAAAGAGAAGTCTGCCTATTCAAGGAAAGAAATGTATGGAACATGGTCCCAAGGGAGCTGTCTATTGATCATCAATTTCATCTAAGAGAGGAGCCACTAACAATATACCAAGCTTCAAAAACCTGGATTGACAAAGAAAATGCTTCACAAATCAACCTGGGAAATCAAGAAAACAAGGAGTATGATTTTTCTTATCATAAATGAAGGTGTAAATATGATGATGGGTGTGATTCACACAAAAGGCTTAGACTGGTCTAAATTAAGGTTGATACAACAAGATTTATCTAAGCATAATGTCAAGGAGGATGTCGTAACGATGTCCTGCAACTTCATTAGACATCTATACATCAAAAAAATTGTGGAGGACAAAAATATTACAATGAAGCATATGGCCACTGATCTAGAGTTTTCTAATATGTGCACAGAGGGCTTAGATGTAAAGGTTCCCCTAGTTCTCAAAAGGATTCTTTAGTTGCCGTCTTTCTACAACAACTATCGTGTGATCTCAAATTGCTCTTCCCCCCACAGAGTATTGCTCAAAATTCACTCTCTTCATCAAGATGTCTCAAATATCATCTTCCTTCTCTCCCAAAGAAGGGTCTCCTCTCAATGTGCATAACATTACTACAAGCGCTGAGGTAACTAATCCTAATGATATTTTAAATGATGCGCTCTTGAGAGTGGTGCATGTTTTGAAGATAAAGAAACCTAGGACCTCTCATGTAAGGAGACCTAAGGAATCTATTTGTGCCAAGAACACAAAGTACTTATCATCCACCCCTCATGAGGAGTTAACCAAGGAGACTGAAGATGCTCCTAAAGATGATGACAATGTTCCTAACAATGTTCCTGACAATATCAATGACATTGACACTGAAGGTTGTGGTGTTGATGCTGATAATGGTGGTGGTGGTACAAGTGCATATAGTAGATGTGCTAATGTTATGGAGGTTAACAACATGTCTGATGATGACACTGAGGAAAAATCTCTTGATGCAACACAGTTTGAAAACTTGCGAAGCAAGTTAGGAGTCTGCATCTATGAGGAACCATAGATCTCTTTAGAGAGAGAGAGAGAGAGAGAATGGGATTGTTTGCTTTGGAAACTTTTCTGGCCAAACAGGGGGAGTAGTAAGGTCACCCCAGAACAACAACAAGTATGTGTATGATCAACAATTCTGATATGCTTATTTTGTGTTGATCTGTTTGATTTGATTGTGTGTAGTATAGCAGTTTATTTCTGATATACTTGACAGCTACTCATGTGGTTTGGTTGTAGTGGTAGTATAGCCATGTTATTTGCTTTGATGATTGCTGTAGAAGTAGAAGTAGATGTGGTTGATGTATGCATACTGATGGTAGTAGTAGTATATGTTGTTTGGGTGGTATGTTCTACTGTATTAGCTATGATTGTGTGTGGTTGTGTGTTTTCTGCTGCAAGTGTTTCTCTGATATGGTGTGACAGGTTGTTTTAGCCTAAAACTTGCCAAAGTTGGAGATTGTAGGTGTTTTCATGTTGGGTGTATTTGTGGTAAAACATACCTGGGTGTTTAATGTATTGACCAATGTCATGACATGCTTTATAGGGTGTTATGCAGGTTGCATATGTTTAAGCTAATACAGGTTTCGTCACTGAATGTCAAGATCGATGTCATGACATCCATGTTTGACAGTAGGAGCTGTTATGTTTTACTATTATGTTTTCTAATTTCTCTCAATCTACAATTTAGGAAACATTTTATTGTATGTTGAATATTTCTCCTAGAAGCTTTCGTTAACAGTGCATTCTATAACAGCCTGATGACGTGTGAATTAGGTTAACTTGGTTAAACCTAATTTGTTTCTTGGAAAGCCCGAGGCCCAAGAGCTGCATATAAGAAGACTGAAATCCTAATTTGGAACACAGAGAGATTTGTTAATTGTGAAGAACTGTAGTTTTGTGTCTGGGTGTTTAGTCTCTTGTACTCCAAGCAATTGTCTTTTGATGATTGTATTGGAATAGGTTGTTTGTGTACTTTGTCACTCTAAGGTTTTAAGCACGAGTGTGTGTCTCTTGATTGAAGCTTTTAAGCAAATCAAGGTGTTTTTTTGAAGTGTGTTTTCTCTCTCATTTGATTAATGTTTGTTTGTAATCACTACTGTGATTGAGGGGGAGTGAGTGGAGATACTCAGGTCTAGGATTAAATTAGAATTGCATTGGGTAGGTCTTAAGTGAGGAGTTGTAACCGGTGGAGTTTAGCTCTGAATTACTAATGCTTATATTGGATTCCCTCCCTGGCTTGGTAGCCCCCAGAGTAGGTATTGTTGTATATCGAACTGGGTGAACAATTTGCTGTGTTCTTTACTGATTTTATGCTTTTCTGTTTTAAAGTATTATTCTGTGTGATTGTGGATGTCATAGCATCCAGTATGACATCTCGTGTGAGTTACTAGAATTTTCAGAAAATGTATTCTGATCAATGAGACACTCAAAAACATTTTTTGGTGATTTAATTAAAATGTGAGAGGCTTCTCAAAAGTTTTTAGTGTTAGACATATGACTCCACACACAAGAGGGTGATGAATTGTGGGTTTAAAAAAATGTGTTTGAAAAACATTTAGAATTATTTTCAGATTTTAAAACCATTTCAGAAATATTTTAGGAACAAGTTGAGGAAATTAAGAATAAAAAGCAGAAAGTAAAAAGTTAATGGACAGAGAGATAACACCGGAAATTATAATCTTGTCCTCAAGATTTGTTTTTTAGAGTATTTAATAAATTTAAGAGTTTTTAGTAGGATGAACTATTGAACCCCCTTATAGGAGGAAAATGAAGTTTATGGCTAACTTCAAACTAAACAAAGAACAAGGAGAGAAGTGGTGAGTCTTCATTTTAATCGACAAATTAAAGCGGAGAGTCTTCTTTCAAAAAATAAGACTTGAAGCGGTTAGTCTTAAAGCTTTAAACCAAAATTTTACACTGGTTGATTTCAAATCTTGGTTCTGTTAATACTGGTTGAACTCATAAATTGAACCGAGGTTTTGACAAGCTAACCACAAACATATGAGATTTTATACCGGGATGATCTCCCACCTTAGCAAGATTTTAATTGGGGTGAGTTTACAAAATCGAACCGACATTTTTACCAAGATAACCACGAACCAATGTGATATTTATACCGGTCGAATCTCGAACCTATGAAAGCTTTTGAATGTACTGAGCCTTCGAACCGAAACGACGACTTAGTAACTAAATCCCCAAACCGAAGCTTTTAAAGGGTTTAGCTTCAAACCCAAATAAAAATTCCCTAAACAGATAAATTATTCAACCAAGGTAAAAAACATTTCTTGGTGAATTTACAATACTATCCTTCAATAATTACACAAATGCCTCACTTTCAAAATACCTCTCTCGAAAGCACTACGACTTAAGTTCTAAGAGAGAGAAAATTGAAAAAATTATTTTAGAGATAAAGTGAAGAGTGGGATATGAGAAATCACAAATATAGATGTGAAAATATAAGAGAAAAGACCTTTATTTATTGGATAGAGGTTGGCGTAAAAAAGGAAAACTTTAGTGGCCAAAATTAATGAGTCAATCGATTGACATCATGTTCCAGTCGATTGGTTGTCCCAAAATTAATCAATTAGTAAGTTTAAAAAGGTAAGAAAAAGATTAATCAGGGTGAGCTTTCACACACTTCAAGACTTGTCAGATAAACCAGTCGTGTATACAATTGCTTGAATTTTTCTAGGAGATGAGGCTTAAGATATATTCCATTTAGGTGTCATCATAAAAGGATCAAACTCGTCAAATCCTATTTGGTCTACTTGAATCTTTAAGAGCTTTATATTTTATCATCAAGAAATTAGTTGTCATCATCAAAAACTTGTTCTCCTTCAAGAGAGCTTCCTTGAAAATTAAACTTCAAAACATGGTTCCAAGAGTGGGGGGTGAATAGACCCTTTAATACTAATTCTAAAATTTGACAAATTATCCAAAATGGATTATTAGAGGTTTTACAAAATGCGCACGGAAGGTGTAAAGCGAAAATATGAAGATTATACTTTTGTTGGAACTTGGTCACGTTAATACTGAATCAATTCACAAATACCAAAGATGGATTCATGATGATACACAAGAGGTAATCAATTGATTCAGTTGTATATTTCATGAGATTTTTTTATACACTGATTCAACATCAATGAATTCTAACCTCAACAATATCTCAAAATTCAATCACCACTAAAGCTCGACTAGGCACCAATTCTAACCAAACCTAACCTTACGTAATAAATCGCTACCAATTGAATAAAAGATACAGTAAGCTAAGAATTGAAAACCTAAGCATGAAATATCCTACAAAAAAAATTAAATGCAAAAGTGAGTGATTGAGCAAGCGAGAGAGGGAGAGAGAGAGAGAGAAAGAGAGAGAGAGAGAGAGAGAGAGAGAGTGTGGGTGTGTGTCTGTGAGTGTGTGTGTACACCTGAATATATATCGGTTCAGTGTTCTTCCTTGCTTTGATAACTCCATTATTCAATGGTTTCCCATTAGAACCTGATTTGTTCCTATGTATTTTGAAAAATATTGCAAGAGTTCATACAATCACTAATCAAAAAAAGTGCTGAGAAAAATAATTTTCCTATCTTGATCTTAACTTATATGCAGCGTAATGCCAAACTCTTCTGCGTAACCTTTAATCAATTCACACTTCTTGAATCTTCTAGCTTCACCAATCTGCTCAGAGTCTTCGTGTATGGAAATCACCCCTTGATCACACCAATTTCTTGAGCAATTAACTGTATGAATATTTGAGAAGACCTCTTCCTTGTCCATAACCTTCTACACAATCACTACCAAGGTCACATGGAGAGAAAAACCTCCTTCTTTTCACTAAAGTTTGTTAGCAAAAATGCCAACAAACTCAATCTTACAAGCTTCTTGAAAATCTCAACCAAAACTTTAAGAATGATTAGTTTCAAGACGAAGTTTCCCTCAATAAATTACAAATCTCTTATTATCAAGATCTGAAATAAAAACTAGAGGTCGAAGATGAATGAAATTCTTTTGCAAGAGTACTTGAACTTTTAAAACGGAGAGGGTGTTGATTTCAAAAAATCACAATGTAGATTATGACAATGTTTCAAAGTTGTGTTTTGGTAATGAGATGACAAAATGATTTTCTATATGCTTGAGATTAAACACAAAAATGAATGGAAAATGTTAATTAGATTCGAGTCAAGAGTATTTCATGATTTGAGTCAAATGAGTAAGTAGTGTGAAACAATATCTAATAAAGAAAAGTGACCCAGTTTCCTATGATTCAAGTCAAGTTAAAATTGTGATTCAAGTCACACAAGTTCATATTCGAGTCATGCGTTAACCTGATTCTAATTAAGCAAGTCAGTGGTTGATAGGAGGTCTGTGATTCTAGTCATGTTCAACTAGTGATTCGAGTCACAGATTTGTATGATTCGAATCAGGTGTAAATTGTTATTCGAATCATAGACACAAAAAATTTCTTGTTCTCCTGTGTTTGTTTTGATTTGAGTTATGAATTGTGAGTGACTCGAGTCACACACAAGAAATCTCAAATTTTCAAGTTTTTGAAAATAGTTTGAGATTCCACTTCCCACATGACTTGAATTGATATCACATATGGTTCTTGTTTCATTAACACATGCAATTGACTTAAACCATCATGATCAAATATCAAACATAACAATTGATTTATGCATGCTTAAAAACGAATCGATTCAAACTTGATTCAGAAATGAGCAATTATGGAGGAGACTCAATAAACAATAGTAAATGAAACACATAAGTGATAAGACAAATAACAAAACAATCGTATTATGGTTCTCCCCGTGAATGTGTTAGGGACACGCAACTTCAGTCTCCCTCTGTAATACGGTGAACTGACTTTATCGAAATGTCGCGGTAAGCAAGAGTCGCCACCGACTTTTATTTATCCAAATTAACAGAAAGGCTAAAAGAACAGGAAAAACCTTTTAAATAAAAAAATTGAGTTCGGGGGGTAATTTATGCAAAGGGAAGGTGTAAGGCACCCTTTCCATCCATGGTTTTCCATGGGCTCTTAATTGCTTTGCTCTTTGAAGTCAAAAGTTCAGAAATGTAGAAGAAGAAAAAGAAACAAGGACTTTAGCTCGTAAAATGAGCGTAGCCTTATTGAATTTTTTTAAGAAGAAGTGTAATAAAAAGACTTTTAAGCCAAAGCAAAGCAATTAAGGGCAAATTACCTGGTTAGATGAAAAATGTTCTTTTAGCCTTTCAGGGCTATCCATACCATAGGAGGGTAGGGAAGTCCTTTTATTTGGAGGTTGAAGGGTCGTCGAATTATCGTTCGCCACAAGACCGTCCCTGCCACAGAGGGGCAGGTAGTTGTTGCACCCCAAAATTTGCCCATCTACTTTTACTTTCAACTGGCTTAGATTTCCCATTTCATATGCATGATCACTCCATCAGGTCATTGCACCATCATACATTCATTTAATCAATAACTTGGCATGAGATCAAGGGTCTTAGAAAGTAAGGATTCTACTTCGTTCAAGCTCGATTCATTTGGTTCTTCTTTGAAATATGGGACTATGGGATTAAGGCTCGGATCCATGAGTACTGTAGACTTCTGTGTCATCATCATACAAGGTTATTCTATTTCAAAGAGCTTGGGTTAGGGTTCCATCTTATTTATAATCAACAAAAGTATAGCATGCTGGGTTACTTGGTTCACAAATTACATATGTTGTGGACATTATTCGAGTTAGAGTTTTATTTGGTATATCATGAATCCTATCAAAATTTGGAAGCATTCGACCGAGAATTTTAAGTAAGTCTATATTATATTTTGGGGTTATCTCATCATATGGACATGCATTCAAGGTTACAAGAATTGATAAAGCTAGAAAATTCAAAAGACAATGGAGGAAAAGATCCAAAACCATTCAATTCCAATTCACACATCCAATCCATATTCATTACACATTCATTATCCAAAATCTCATTACCAAAAAAATAAACCATACAAAACTACTTTATCCTGAGTTTTCTAATCCTAAGCTGCCTTCAATGGTATGCTTGCTTTCATGACTCCATTTGTTCAAACCTTGTGTCACCCCGTAAGTGTCCGCAATTTCTATCTCGTAATCTCCTTCCTAAGTTTTCAAATCATAGCCTTATTTCAAGCCACCCAAATAACCTGCAACATTCAAATACAGTCACAAACCAAACTGTCATATAAAGCCATGCTCAATCTATTACAAATTAAATAGCAGCCCCATACATTAATAAAACAACAATCAGTCACATGTCCATAAATGAACCTGTCCAAACATTATTGTCGCACGCTCGCGAAAAAAAGAACAGAGTCGCCACCAATATATTTATCCCATATGGGAAAGGAATATCAGAAAACCTAACAAAGGAAAGAACAGGGTCTTGGGACCATAGAATCAAGGTACGGGAGTCGGTTACGCGAGGGGAAGGTGCTAGCACCCCTCACGCCCATCGTACTCGATGGTATCCACCTATATTTGTTTCTATCTAAAGGGTGTAATCTATGTCTATGTCTATATGCGAATGAATGCAAAATGTAGGGAAAATAAAAGTTGTACTCGCACGGGCCCTACCCCGCTGCCTACGTATCCTTTTCAGGAATCAGAGTTACCGTAGCTCGGCTCACGATTTTCTGTTTGTTTTTGTGTTTTTTAGTTGGGCGGAGTTAACGTTCGTGCTCTTGCATAAGGGATCGCCTACGATGCGTTCGAGCGGAAATAACAATGCCCTTAAGAAAGAAGAAAAAGAGGTTGGTTTGTGTCTTTTAGGGTAGATGAGTGATGAACAGTTCCCAATACCGTGCCACTCACCACCTTCTCTACTTTGTTTTGAATTTGAACCATTGTTAGGTGTTTTAAGTGTTTTTGGTTGTGTATTTTTTACGGAATTTACTTTGCGATTCGAATCACATAAAAATGTATAATGATCGAGAAGCAGATTAGGGAATGGATCCCACTCACTTCTATCCCATTATGTAATGTTTGAGAAACAGATTAGGGAATGAATCCCACTCATTTCTCTCCCATTAATTAATGTTTGAGAAAAAAATTAGGGAATGAATCCCACTCATTTCTCTCCCATTAAGTAGTGACCGAGAAACAGATTAGGGAATGAATCCCACTCGTTTCCATGCCACTAAGCGATTGAGAAACAGATTAGGGAATGAATCCCACTCATTTCTCTACCACTTTCTTAATGTGATTCGCGTCTTCCTTTTATTAAGTATTTTAAAAGTTGAAAAGAAAATGAATGCAATAGGGAACTAATCCTAAATTCTAATCTAAGTTGTCTATACAAGTCAAAATCCTAATGTTAACATGGGATAGATCCTAAAAGAAGCATACAAGTGGTATTAACAAGGTAGGCCAAAAATAAGGCCAAAATTACAAGCAACAAAGTCACACAACAATTATACAAAACGAACATGGAAATAGTACAAAACGATTCAAGCATTAGTACAAATTACACACAAAAAGTACTACTATTTTATGACCTTTATTGGTGTTAAGGGAATTCTAATTCAAGTCTACATTGCACTTAAAGAACTTACATTCTAATAAGCCTAAACTAGTATTTTTATTGTTTTTATGAAGGGGAAATCAAAAGATCAATGTCAAAATTAACCTAAGATCTACTTATTTCTTATGGTTTATTAACCAATCAAAAATCAAGGAAATCACCAATTAAAAAAATCTAATTAAAAGAAGACAATATTCCTAAAATTCTAATTAGTCAAAAACTATTTTTTATCATTTTTATTTATGCAACAATCAATTAACAAACCAAAATAATGGAAAAAAAAACAAATTGAAACAAAAATAAAATTCTGTACACATGGGGGTGTATTGGCAATCAGGTATTGACCTGAATTCAGTGTAATGGAACATTGGGCCGGGAACCATGGGTGCGAATATGAGAATACGCTAGGCCTAATGTTGGAGGTGCGTTAGCGCTAGCAAAATGGGTGTATGGTGTAGCAGAAATGACTAAGCCCAATATAAACTAGTCCAGGCCCGTATCAAACTTCCCCAAATTCAATCCACTTTATTCATTTTCTTTTCTCAGCATGCAGTGTTATTACATCATACAATATTTATTATAGGTTGTGAATTAAAAGAAAAACGTGACACCTAACACACATATCAATTGGTCACATATCATTTAAGTCAGAAGAGACAAAAAACACAGTCTGAGCCAATCAAAGTAAACCAGCCCACCAACTAATCATTTAATAAGACCAAAGCCACAAGATATTTGGAGAAATGGACCACTGCAAGCGTGACACATCAGCAAACGGAGAGAAGCATCAGAACAAATAGAGACGCCGGAGCTAGGGCTCCGGTCGTCTTCTCCGACCAGATTCACGGTGGCGTTCGCCGCAGTTTTTTTCAGAAATCAAAAACAAAACCATCGGTCCACTCGGATTTTTCCACAGATTCCAGATTTAGCACTAGATTCATCTAATTCTAACCCTAACATACAAACCGAGCCACGTTTCTAAAATCCTAACATGAACAATCTCCACCAAAATTCAATCCGAGCCTAACAACGCTTTCATGATCGAACACTGATTTCACATACATGATAAAAACATTTGCAACACTGATTTCAGATATATGATACAACATTTGCAGCGAATATTTCATCCACACCGAAGTAAAAATCTAGCACCACAGAGAATCCACATGAATACTATATATGATGCATGACTTCTTGATTATGAACTAAGAAGATAAGAGATTCCAAGAACTTACCTCAAGGTCTTGAGTGAAACTCCAGCGAATCTTACGAGTTCTTGGACCTTGATGATGACGCTGAATGCAGCTTCGGGAGGATCTTGCAGAGACTGAGAAGTAAACTCGAGACTAGCGCTTCGCTTGAATCCTCAAGATTTGACTAAGACAGAAATCGTTTTGAGAAGGCACGGTGATGGAGATCGATGTTGGTGAAGGTTGAACCAGAGAGCTTTGGACCAGCAACGGTTATGGAGATGTAGTGGTGGTGAAGAAGGTGGTTGCGATGGAGAAGAGTGGTGGTTTGAAGGTTGTTAGGAGTGGTTGTTATGGTTGTTGAGTTAAGATGAGATGAGGGAACCAAGAAGAGAAGAGAGTGATTAGAGAGAGTGACGAGGGAGATGGGAGAGTGAAGAGAATTTGAAACTGGAAAAATGAAGTGTGTCCTCGTGAGAGTGAATTGAGGAGAGTTTATATAGGAGGTGTGAGATTGCATGGTTAATGTATCATGAGTGTGGGACTTATGTTCATAGATTTAATAGGCAAGAGTGTGATCCAAGGGGCAAGTCCATGCTTTTGAGTTCAAGGTTTCACGTGTGGCTTGATTGGATAAGTTGCTGTTTGTGAAACAATGCTGGTGTCTTATTGGATGTGTCATGCAGCTTACTTTGCTCCTAAGTATCTTCATCCATAGATCACCATTCGTATCAATTTCATGCTCTATGGAAAGAGGGGATGGAGTGGAAGAGGTTTTGTGTTGGAGGTTTGTTGGAATAAAGGCTGGAAGTGGGGAGAAAAAGGACCTGGAACATGGTGTGTGGTTGCTGCATATGGCTGGCGCGTGTGACTTGGTTTGGCTGCATATTACTGGCCGAGATATGACTTAGTCAGGGCATGACTTTGAGTGCCTCTATCTTGCTCATTACACGTCCAATTGATATGATTCATGGCTCTTTGGAAAGGGGACATAGCAAGGAGGAGTTTGACACTAATATTGTTCAAAATGGAGACTTGTGGAGGGAGAAAATTGAACTTGAATTCAGCCCACCATGTGTTTGTAGAAATGCCTTGCGCATGACTTGGATCTTGGCCTGCCTGATGCTGCATTCTGGCCAGTGTGAGGGCATGACTTTGAACACCCACAATTGATTCAATATCCACCCAATTGGATTAATTCTTGTTTCATTGTGTAGAGGGCATGGAGGAGAAGAGATGCATACCAAGTTTGCATTCATAGCACACTTGTATATCTCTAAAATCAGCTTGAGATTTGGCATGCCACATGTTTGATGAAATTCCTAGTCATGACTTGGTTTGTGACTTGAGCTGTGGCCTAGATCAAATGAGTTTTCAGCAACTTCAAACCATTTTATCTCTCCATACAAGCTTCAAATGAAGAAACCTCCAACTAGAGAATTGTAGCATTCCATGATCTGAACATTTTTGATGTTGGAATTTTTCTCAAATGAGGCCTTTTGACACGTGTAAATCAGCGCTGAAGTGGACTGCTCATCAAGATTTAAAGAGCCAAAAATTTTCTAAGTGTCAAAACTTTCCATTTTTGTTATTTTTCTATTTTTGGCAACTTTTTGTCAAACCTCCGATTTTATTCGTTCTTTGACTTTTCTCGACCGATTTTCCACCAAAAGTCAATATTTGAGCGATTGACCTGATTTTGACCCAAAAGTCAACTGTTCTGATTTTTTCCCGATTTCAATGAAATTCCCGATTAATCTGCTTCTGACCAATGGAAATCAACTGAACACTTCCACACAAGCATCATGCCACTTCTCCTCACAAAATCAGCTCTTGATCAATGTATTTGACTAAAAAGTCGACTGCGTTGACTTTGGTCAAGAAACCCTAATTCAGGATGCCCAGATGAACAGCAAGCTTGTATCCTCTAACCAATGTCTTGAGTTGAGAATGAGAAAACCCTGATTTCAAAAGATCTTGGGCAAGATGATGACACCCCACATTAGGCTTCAAGTCTCTTCTTCCGATCAAGGACCAATGATATGGATGCATGCAATGGTATGACCTAAATGGATGTATGTTTATGAGTGGCAAGCCAGGTAAATAAGGGTAGGAGAAATTTGGGGTATGAGAGCTTCCCCTATTTAATCGTCTTAAACCTGAAGGTGAGATTGGCGCTAGCCTTTCGAACATTCAAGGTAGAAGAAGATTAAATATCAAGACCAGAAATTTGTCCTTATTTTTGTTTTGATATCTGCTGGGGAAAGAGAATTGTTTTTTCTTTTTTCTGGTGGAAAGGTTACAGTGAGTAGTGGTCGAATGGTGATAGCTTGTAACGTGGTAACGGTGCCAATACAGGGTTTTCAAAGATAATGGTTGTATGAAACAATGACTGAAAGGAAAAGATCTCGTACGATCTATGACTCAACATCGACTCGACATCAGGAGAGGATCTCGTACGATCTTCAGGACCGAAAGGAAAAGATCTCGTGCGATCTATGACTCAACATCGACTCGACAACAGGAGAGGATCTCGTACGATCTTCAAGACTGAAAGGAAAAGATCTCGTGCGATCTATGACTCAACATCGGGAGAAGACCTCGTACGATCTTCAAGACTAAAAGGAAAAAGATCTCGTGCGATCTATGACTCAATATCGACTCGACAACAGGAGAGGATCTCGTACGATCTTCAGGAGTGGAAGGGAGAAGATCTCGTGCGATCTATGACTCAACATCGACTCGACATCAGGAGAACATATAAGCAAAGAGACATTGTGTCAGACATTCGTCGGGGACTGGGGATTGGTTTTGAAATGGTTAGCCAGGACGAAAACTGGGCTTTGAAAGGGTTTTTCAGGTTGGGGACTGGGCTTTGAAATGATTCGAAGGTTGGAAGGCAAAGGATTCACAACACGGGGGTTGGACCTGAAAAGTTTTCCCATACGGGGGAAGGGACCACAGAGACTAGTGACAACTAGACTCGATCAAAAGACATCGGTAAACATTGAAGAATCACGAAGACGTTGATGCTTGCGAAGCATAAGAATTACATTAATCCCTCAGGCCAAAGGCGGGGTGTAACTCTTCAAGAGCGGCAATCGTTCGAATTGCCACACACCAAGTATGGTTATTCAAACGATTGAAAAATGAGATGGGTTGAATGCCCACCCTCATTCGCACTCTAATTTGCACGCAGCACGCGGGAAATAACCACGATAAGACTAGTGACGACTAGACTCGACAAGAAGATGATAGTAACCACCGGGAATTACGGAGATATTGATGCTTGCGAAGCATAAGAATTACATTAATCCCTCAGGCCAAAAGGCAGGGTGTAACTCTTCAAGAGCGGCAATCGTTCGAATTGCCACACACCAAGTATGATTATTCAAACGGTTGAAAAATGAGATGGGTTGAATGCCCACCCTCATTCACGCTCTAATCTGCACGCAGCATACGGGAAATAACCTCGGAGACAACGATTCTGACGAAGAAAGACATTGCATCTGATCCATGTTGGAGAGAGAAAATGAGACTTCTTTTGGGGATTAAGGATACCAGGTATCGGCACCGTGGCATAAGGAGATTTGTAATGTAGTAGCAGATATCAATTGCAGTTTGTAAGGACAATATTTATGTGGGGAAGTATCGTTGTCTTGATTGAGTGCTGATTTGTATTATCTGGCTTATGCTTTGTATGCATGTTTGAATTTTTCTATGGCGTAATGCTCCATTTTGATGGATATGCTACGCTTTTGAGGATGCAATGTTATATGCAATGAATACTACATGCAGAGTGCCATATAAAGGCATTAGTGAGGTAAACACCAGGGAGGATCCCCTTAGTGTTAAGAATTATGTAGAGATGCCAATTGATATTAGAGTTTGATTTGTAAGATGCACCTTCTTTGACTTGAAGAATAATTTCTGACTTCTCACCATGTGCCACTGCTTGGAGGATTTTTAGCTTGAGGAGATTTCCTCGATTCACCATGTTGGGGATGAGAAATCCAGGTAATGAGCATTGGTTAGGGAACTAGGACAACTCCTAGGAGAAATAAACTCCTATGCTTGAGGAATGGAACAAACTCTCGGGAGAAATAAACTCCATGCTTGGGGAGAGACCAAGGTTCCAGGAGAAATAAACTCCTATGATTAGGGAGAGGACAATAAAACTCAGAAGATCGTGCCCCAAGTTTCATGACCCATGAAGGAAATTGCCCCAGTGGATCCTTGGAGAGATTTGTCGAATCTCGACGTAACTGTCCCAGATTGGTTGAACTCAAGAGAGATTCCTCGACGTGATTGCCCCAGATTGATCGAAGCTTGAAGAGATTTATCGACATGATTGCCCCAGATATGCTGAATTTGAGAGGTCAAACCTCGATTCAATTGCCCCTGATTAGGTACATCTTACTAGAATCATCAAGCTTTCTTTGTTTTGAAGTCAAACAAACATGGAAACAACTTTACCACGCTCAACGGAGTCTTCAAACTCTTCCCCACAGAGTAATCAAAGAATGCATCAACTGTTCATGCCCAACGGAGTTCTTTTAGAGAACCTGCCCCTCGATGGTCAACATTTGAGATGATTATCTTTTACTCCTCGGAGTTCTCAAGTCTCTTGTACTTTGACATGATCAAGTTACTCATTGATTCTCATCATGGTAATTTCCTTGATGTTAAGCACATATTTTGTATGCAAAAGAATGTTAATTCTATGAATGATAATTCTAATGCAAAGCGTATGTTAGTCTTGAAGTTGTAAAACTTTTTTATGAAATGAGGTTGCGACCTTGTGACCAAATCACTAGTTGACACAACCTCGATTTTTGCATATGGAAGATAAAGCAAATGTACGATACCAACATGGATATGAGTCTCGCTTCATTGGGAGTCAGTTAAACGCTATCTCATCGGAGTGCGCTTTTCGAAATAAACCCTACTTCAATTAGGACTTTTAAGGGTTGCAACTTGGCCGGGTTAACGGTTTTGGAAACAAAGGATTTTTAGGCTCAAAATTATTTGTAACCACCCCCTTCATGATGTTCTCCAGTCCTATGTTCAGTTAACTCAACATGAGCGTTCATCCCTCACAAGGAATTTTGAGACGGTTGAAGAATCAATGAGCTTCTTTGGACATGGCAGTCACCTTATCTTTCATTTTTGGTGTCTGATCACACGACTTTGTTCTTTTGATGTTTTTCGCTTCTTTGCTTTTCTCTTTTTTGTTTCCCTAACTTTTGCCTGGACAAATTCTTTTGTAAATTTTTGAAGTCCAGCGGGATGCCCTAACCTTTGCCTAAGTCACTTATTTTCTTGTTGTTGACTTAGCGGGCTCTCTCTTTTTTTTTGAACAAGTCGTGTGATGTTGCGTTGATTTCGATTTGTTTGAAAGATTGTGGCTGCCTCGTTCCTTTGATTTGATGAAGGATTACCAATGTGGTACCGTCATATCTTGATCTCTTGATGGAATTAGGATAATCATTGCGGTTTTGACATTCCTCAACCTTTGGAAGGATAACCATTGTTGTATCCTTAGGTGCATACCTTTTTGGTGAGTTTTGAACACTCAATCAAGTTAAATAAACACTACCCTGCCCCAAGGTTAAAATTAAGGGTTTTTTCTAATGAGAAAAGAAACTCCTACTTCAAGGCTCAAAGGGGTTATCGAGGGTCTATCTCCCTTATATCTCCAGTGTTTGGGGATTTGAAACAATGCCTGTACATCCTCAGTAAGGTTTTTATTCAAAAACACACGATTAGAGATTTTTGCGTTTTTATCTTTCATCATTCTCCCTCCGCTCTTTGCCTAAGACAACAATTAGTAAAGTTGGTATCTGTTATACCCCAAAATTTGCCCGCATCTTTTTTTCAAGAAAACTCCAATCTAAAAATTAAGAGTCTCATATAATCATGGATTTTTATTTCAATAAATATCCTGACATGTGAAATACTTAGTTTTTAGAATTTTTCTTATACAGTATTTTGGCTTGCAGTTGAATTTATTCTTACGCAAACGCCAAATACTGTTTATTACTTCACACATGCTATTTATTTATTTACAGATAAATAGTACTGACACAATTGGTACAGAGTTAAATCTTTTGCAGGCGCAGAATCAGGAAACTCAGACTGTACTGGTAACAAGTAGATATTATTATCTTTTGTTTCCCATTAATTTTTGTACTATATTCCATTATTTTCAAAATCTTTTCAAATCTCTTTTTCAAAAATCAAATCCTAACTTTATTCTATACATCTCTCTTTTTCCCAACACTATCATACACTTTCTTTCAAATCTTACTTCCACTCAAATTTTCCTTTTGTACGGAATCACTTCATTCCCCAACGTCTCTATCCTTCTTTCCATTCTATAAATACCTCTCATTTTTCCATAAAAATCTCGCATCAAATTCTAACTCATCTCTCAAATTTCTACTTCATATCCATGCTTTCTTCTTCCCCGACAAAATGGCAAAGTGGTGGGAAACGTGTTTTCTTATGGTCATCACCATTGCTACGGTGATCATGTCTTTTTTCTGTCTACATAGCCCGGAACACTGTGGACCTGGGATGCTTGCACTCCCAATCATCTACATGTTATTATTTGTAGCATGGGTTATTAATCGTCATTCTTAAAATTTGCTGTATTTCTTATTTCTTAAATGTACCGTTTATTCGTCGTACTGTTCAATATAGTATGTAATATTTGTACTGTCAGTATTAAATGTTGTACTATTTGTCATAATGTTTCTTAATTATTCAGATAATATTTTGTGTGTTTTCTGCCAGTCAAATATTCATTTTTCTGTACATTAAATGATTTTCAGGGTTATTATCGGTAATTTTGCTCGCGTACAGTAAATATTAGTTATTTATTATGTCTATGTTTTTAACAAGTCATGTAAATAAACTTTAATTTTTCACATAAAACAAAAACAACAAAAAGAAAATTAACTTTGACTGTTGATTTTTCACTCTAACTGCTACATTAATACCCGAACAGTCAGTTGACAGTCAAACTGCTGGCAGTACAATTCTCAGTGTTTTGTACCATCAATCAAATCAATCTTTTACAATTCAAAATTCCAAGATTTTTGTCCTAGAAGTCTTCTGAATATCACATGATTAGCAGAGACTCAACACTGCACAAAAATCAAGTACGCTTAACTGTCTCCTACACAAACAGTCCCTGACTAGGGTTTTCTTGTTTTTACAGGAGAAACAAGTTTTGAGACCTCAAATGGATTTCATGGACATCCATATATCTCAAAGTACCATCACACAAATTTTCAGACCTCAATTCACTCAGACGCACCGTCAGCAGCTCAAACAGTCAACAAACGACCCGTTTGACCAAAAAAGTCAACAGACAGTCAAAAATGAAATTTTTTGTCAACATCCACATTTTGTCAAAGGATTCATCATTTATTCATTGTATGATCATAATTCATCAAGGAAAGATCAAAAATCAACAAAACCCTATGATTCAAAATTAGGGTTTTCTCCTAAAAAGTCAACTGAACTTTGACTGGCCATAACTCTCTAATCCTTCATCCAAAAAATTCAAACCAAAGCTCATTTTGAAGGAAATTCAATTATCTTTCAAATTCAATTGATCCCATGGTCATTAAATTCACCATTTGAAAAATATGGACAAAGACATTACAGGTCATTTTCGAAGTCAACAAAAAGACACTTTTTTCAAAAGGATACACAAGGAGCATCAAAAATCATTTTGACATGAGACCAAAGACATTGGTTAGAGGACTCTTTGAGGTTTCCAAAAAGTGCAAGATATCCGTCATATGACAAAAATTGAGGGATTTACACCTTGTTGAAGTTGGCTAAAATTTTGGGATAATGCATAAAACCAACATTGCTCAAAAATGTGTTTTTTCCAAATGGGGCCAAGTTTTCATGGTTCAAACATATTTGCCATTATATTATGGGCCTCCCACGATCAAGACAAAGCCCACACCATTTTTATCCATTTTTGGTTTAATTTTATTCTATTTTAAGATTAAATAAAAATGGAAAAGGGAAGGATAATGGATAGCTTATTTTCTAAGCTAAAGCCACCAAGGAATCTTCAATTATGCAGCAAGGAAGATACAAGGAAAGCCTAGAGCAAGAGTGTGGAAAAATCAAGCAATGGTTGCTTGAATTTTAAGCTTGAAAGTCAAAAATTCAACAAAGACAATTAAGGCTTCTTAGCTTAGTTTTTAAGCACTCCATGGCTTATATAAAGGCTAGCATACTCCAACAACAAGAGGAGAACGAAAATAGCAAAGGGAGATAGCAAGAAAGCTCACAAAATTCTCACAAAATTCTCCAAACTTTGTAATTTTCATTTTCATATTTCCACTCAATATCAACACAAAATAAACACTTCCAAACATCTCACAAAAGAAAAGAGCACAAAATCAGAGCCAAATCCTTGCTTGTAACACACTTGTAACATCTTGAAATATTCAAAGAAATTTAAAATTCGAATTTTAAGTTTAAACTAGTTTCAATACAAATTAAACACTCAAACACGTTCCTTGAACTTCATTGAACCTATCCAGATCAGTTTCAAGCCTTGAAACCTCACAAATCGAGCTACACAAGCCACGGTTTGTTCAAATTAAAATCAACTTGTATCTCATAACACATGCATATTTAGCAAGATGTAGACATATATTTGTGTTTAGCTTGAGGTCCTAATCGTTTCTGGAAACTTAATTGAAGTTTGGACGCCTATACGAAGAATCAGCATTTTAGGGTTCTTACCTTTAAATTTGGGTTTTAACATCCATGAAAAATTATGAACTCTAAGTAGTACCATTAAACTCACGTGAACAAGACGAACTGAACCATGGCATCGCGCCAAATTTATATTAATGTTTGCTTGCATTCGTTATTTTCAACAGGTGTAAAAGGTTGGAGTTTTTACACCACCTGCAATTGAAGGGTGTAAAAGATCCATCCTGAGGAAGAAGATGATGCGTGGCGTCCTCTGATTGGCTGGAGGGCGCGCGCGTGATTTTTTTAAACTGACCCTGGATTCAGTGTTTTGCAGGTGTTCCACGTGCTATGGTCCCTCATGCTTTCCACCATCTGATCCATCCATCTCTCAATCCAACGCACCAGATCATGCATGAACATCATACTCCCTCATAATCAACCACATCTGATCATTCATCTTTTTATTTTCTATTTTATTTTAATTTCTTTATAAAATTAATTAAAAATAGTTTTAAAAATCCAAAAAATACACAAAAAATATTTTTAAGTTTCTAAAATAATATTTTATTTTCTAACATAAAAATATTTTATTTTTCTTCATAATTTCAATATTTTGCATAATTAATTAGTTTATATTGACATATTTGCTTTTTAATTATTTTAACCAATCAAAAAATCATAAAAAAAAATTGTTCTTTATATTAAATATTGTTTATATATTATAAACTAATTTTGTACATATTTTGAATAATTTTCTCTTCAACTTTTAATTATTTATGTAATTATTTGTATAATTATGTATTAATTAACTTAATAAATTTCAAATCAATTTCAAAAATTCCAAAAAAATTAGTTTTGTTTTAAAATTAATTAAAAAGCATTTTGAACATATTTTGAACTTAATTTTTAGGATTAAATTTTATTTTCATCTTTTTTCCTCATTTTAATTAAATTAATCATGCATTAATCATAATTAAAATAAATCATAAAAAATCCAATAAACATGTCTTTATTTTCTTGCAATTTAAATTCCTAGATAAATGTATAGGCTGTCAAAATTCATGTAAATAGCGTAGTTTACATTTCCCGCACAGTCGATGTAATAGCATAGATTTACTTTCCGCATTTTACATTTCCGCATTTTAAATTCCAGCACATATAAACTGCGTGTATGTCAAAGATAAAATTGAACCGTTAGATCACTAACTCCAAAAGATAAAATATCTGAATTCAAACACAATCACACTTGCATCTCCTAAGGTAATCCCTTCTCATCCTTTTCAAAATCAAAGTCAAAATTCTACTGTTTCGAGTACAAAATCGAACCTTTTGTTTGTATCCGGTGAAAGGATAGATTTTTAAAGGAAATAGGATAAAGACCTTATAACTCAGGGTAGACCTCCTAATTTGCTTGCTCAAATCAAAACAAACAAAATTCTCATACACTGTTGTTTTTCAAAATAAAACTTTCCAAAAAGACAATACTTTGTATATATCCAAACAAGGATCATTACGAAGTTAACGTTCTTTTTTTCAAAAAAACATCTTTTGAAAGATAAAAACACTTTGTATACATCCGCACAAGGATCATTACAAATTCAATTTACAAAGGTATTTGAAACCACATATGAGCATTTTAAAGCAATTGAAAAGTGATCGAAAACAAGTGAGCTAAGCAAACTAAAGAGCCCATGGATAACCATGGATACAAAGGGTGCTAACACCTTCCCTTTGTATAACCTACCC
Organism: Vicia villosa; assembly: GCF_029867415.1. Taxonomy (NCBI): domain Eukaryota; kingdom Viridiplantae; phylum Streptophyta; class Magnoliopsida; order Fabales; family Fabaceae; genus Vicia; species Vicia villosa. The sequence continues at coordinate 250,013 of NW_026705110.1, read as the reverse complement.
CCTTACCCAGAATTTCTTAAAGGTCTTTTTTCTGTTTCTTTTATAAACCTTTCCTTAATTGGATAAAATAAAAGGTCGGTGGCGACTCTCTGAATTTAAAAAATGCAAAAGCAGAAACAATAAAAAGAGTCAGTTCACGTATCTCTCCGCGAGAGGTATGGCCGAAAACGGAGGTCCACAGTATCGTAATGCCAAAAACATTTTATGAGAGAAAACGAATGGATTTCTTCAAGACAAACATAAACAATGTACTATGATTTTCATTCAGAAGTTAACAAGTTTTTACATGCTAGCAATGCTTAAACAATCAATGAAATGTTACAAATGAGAATGCAATGAAGAAACTAAATGGATGCCATTGTTGAGGAGACTTGGCTCCGTCTGGACTTATTGAGCTTGAATACTTTCTGCAGTTCCTTCCAAATACTTCAGATTACTTCAAGAGAGAACTCCAACGAAGTCACCCATGAGTTGTAAACTTTTGCTTTGCTTTAGGGATTCGAGCAATGCGAGTGATGTAATGCTCAAGATAAGAGTACGTCTTGCTTATCCCTCGTGCGGGAGCCCCAAGCATAGATGTTGGAGAAGTATTCACCATCAAACATGGAGGAACCTTGCTTGGTCATCAAACTTAGAGAAGCTATCTGTTGTAAGGAAAGCTCAAACACTAACTGAAACACCAACCTCCACGGATACAACTGAGCACAAGAACCTTGAGAATGAGAGATGCTTCCATAGAACATTCTTGATTACTTTTTGGAAAAAGATTCTGACAAAGTTGCTCGATAATTTGTGGTGCTTTAGTTTTTATCATACCAACGAGTTCAAACAAGGAAGGTAACTTTCAACAAGACAAGGAATATTGCAAATGAGAATACAGAAATGAAATGATGATTGCCACCTTTGAGGAGCCTTGACTCCGTCTGGGCTTATTGTTCTTTGGAGACTTTCTGAAATCCGGGCTCTTAATCGGGCAAGGGAATTCCGTTCACACACATGTTTCCTCCTTGAAGGGTTATATACCTCTCGTCAATCAATTGTTGCACTCTGGCTTTGAAAGCGTTGCAGTCTTCAGTGGAGTGCCCTGCTGATCCGGCGTGATACCCACATTGCACATTAGGGTCATACCCAGGTGGAAACGGATGGGGTGGAGGCTTCAGAGATTTGGGAACCACCAATGAGCTTTGGACTAGATATGGCAAAAGCTTAGTGTATGTCATAGGAATCTGGTCCAAAGAAGCATTTCTTCGTCCCAAATTATTTCTAGGTTGGCATTGATTTGGATGACCTTGTTGATATGGAGCACATTGCTTTTGTGGCAAACACAAGATCGGCTGTTGTTGGACCATCTAGGGTTGTTGATGATTCAAATACTCAATCTGTTCAGGTGTCTTCCCATTTTGATTTGATCGTGAAACAATCAAAGACTGATAAAGTGGAGGATCCGGAATCCAAGAAAGTGTATTGTGACTCTGACCTGAAGTAGACCCGATATAGAAGTATGAATCAACCTTTTCTTCCACCACAGTTGGAACCCTATTGCCTTGAACACTCAGGCCCTCGGAGGTGATCAAAATCACTTTTGAGTCAATGAGATCTTGAATGTGATGCTTCAGGGCCCTAAATTCTCATGTCATGGCTAGGTGCCCCAGAATGGAACTCGCATCGAGCGTTGGTATTAAAATTGGGGGGAAGCTCCTTAGGCATGGACAAATCTCGTAGCTCAACCAACTGAAGTTCCAGCAAGCGAGAAAGTAACTGAGCATAAGGCATCGGGATCGGATCGAGAACCCTTTGGGGCATCTTAGGTTTTTGTCCATACATTTGGCCCCCTTGATTCATTCTAGGAACATGAAACAGTTGACGAGGACGTTTTGGCACTTGGAGTTGTGGAGGGACTCCATGAAGTGTCCCATGAATGGGAGGAGATCGTATTGGAGAGGAGAGATCAACGACCTCTGTTGCAGCAGTAGGAATAACATCACCCTCCTTTCTTAGTACCTTTTTCAGAACTTCCATGACCAGACTCACTTGAGTCTTCAGCTGATTGTTTTCCTCTTTTAGTGCACCCTGATTATGGATCAATTCTTGCATCTCCAACATAAGATGACCCATTTGTTCCCTCATCTCATCCATTTCCTCACGGAGTTGTTCCATAGTTGATCTTGGAGTTGTGGCAGTGAGAAGTCAAATCTGTTGTTGATCGTGAAATCTGTCTATAAAGGGTCCCATAAGTATTTGAAAGAGCCATGAAATGCATGATGGTATGAATGTATGTTTCATTTATGAGAGATTATAAAGTCTTTTCATCAACTTTTGTTTCTCTTTTTCTTTTGGAATCAAAGCCTTTTTTTGTATAGAATATCTTTCCTCTCTTTTTTTTTGTTCTATTTCCTTTTTTCTCTTTTTTTTTTTAAATAGACTTTAGGATCCCCCATAAATGAAGTGGATAAAACAATGATGTCATGCAATGCAATAGCATGGGATCAAGGTCCATATAATCTTAGTAACCACTGTACAATCCTCTGAATAACTGATGTAGGTCAGATGTCATGAGATCAAAAGTCTGGTACCTGTCATGTATATCCCTCCCCACTCACAGGTGAATCTAGGTCAGGGTAGGTCAAAAAGGTCTCCAGCGTTAACAACTCTCCTGAAACACCATCATCGTTGCAAATACATGCCAACAATGGTATCCCATTTGAGTCTCGACTGGTCGTGGGTCTCATGATCGCAATCAACAGAACCTGACATTCTGTTGGCGTCATGACTATCCACTCTATCCTAGGTATCCTATGTGTCAACTCTGGCCTGGGTATTGGGCCTTTTACCTCATAGAAACAACCCACCCAACCTGCAGACAGAGAAAATATGTGGCCCCCACGGAGACCCATAATATAATCCAGATGCATGCGAAAAGTAAACATGATATGCAAACAGGAAATAGACATGATATGCAAACATATATACAAGATGTAAACAAACAGACAAAGAAACACCCAATAAACGAAACAAACAAAGGCTAGGATCGACTTGCTAAGAATGGACCAGCACAGGTCTATCAACATCCCCAGCAGAGTCGCCAGCTGTCGCACGCTCGCGAGAAAAAGAACTGAGTAGCCACCAATATATTTATCCCATAAGGGAAAGGAATATCAAAAAACCTAACAAAGGAAAGAACAGGGTCTTGCGACCATAGAATCAAGGTACGGGAGTCGGTTACGCGAGGGGAAGGTGCTAGCACCCCTCACGCCCATCGTACTCGATGGTATCCACCTATATTTGTTTCTATCTAAAGGGTGTAATCTATGTCTATGTCTATATGCGAATGAATGCAAAATGTAGGGAAAATAAAAGTTGTACTCGCACGGGCCCTACCCCGCTGCCTACGTATCCTTTTCAGGAATCAGAGTTACCGTAGCTCGGCTCACGATTTTCTGTTTGTTTTTGTGTTTTTTAGTTGGGCGGAGTTAACGTTCGTGCTCTTGCATAAGGGATTGCCTACGATGCGTTCGAGCGGAAATAACAATGCCCTTAAGAAAGAAGAAAAAGAGATTGGTTTGTGTCTTTTAGGGTAGATGAGTGATGAACAGTTCCCAATACCGTGCCACTCACCACCTTCTCTACTTTGTTTTGAATTTGAACCATTGTTAGGTGTTTTAAGTGTTTTTGGTTGTGTATTTTTTAGGGAATTTACTTTGCGATTCGAATCACATAAAAATGTATAATGATCGAGAAGCAGATTAGGGAATGGATCCCACTCACTTCTATCCCATTATGTAATGTTTGAGAAACAGATTAGGGAATGAATCCCACTCATTTCTCTCCCATTAATTAATGTTTGAGAAACAAATTAGGGAATGAATCCCACTCATTTCTCTCCCATTAAGTAGTGACCGAGAAACGGATTAGGGAATGAATCCCCCTCGTTTCCATGCCACTAAGCGATTGAGAAACAGATTAGGGAATGAATCCCACTCATTTCTCTACCACTTTCTTAATGTGATTCGCGTCTTCCTTTTATTAAGTATTTTAAAAGTTGAAAAGAAAAAGAATGCAATAGGGAACTAATCCTAAATTCTAATCTAAGTTGTCTATACAAGTCTAAATCCTAATGTTAACATGGGATAGATCCTAAAAGAAGCATACAAGTGGTATTAACAAGGTAGGCCAAAAATAAGGCCAAAATTACAAGCAACAAAGTCACACAACAATTATACAAAACGAACATGGAAATAGTACAAAACGATTCAAGCATTAGTACAAATTACACACAAAAAGTACTACTATTTTATGACCTTTATTGGTGTTAAGGGAATTCTAATTCAAGTCTACATTGCACTTAAAGAACTTACATTCTAATAAGCCTAAACTAGTATTTTTATTTTTTTATGAAGGGGAAATCAAAAGATCAATGTCAAAATTAACCTAATATCTACTTATTTCTTATGGTTTATTAACCAATCAAAAATCAAGGAAATCACCAATTAAAAAAATCTAATTAAAAGAAGACAATATTCCTAAAATTCTAATTAGTCAAAAACTATTTTTTATCATTTTTATTTATGCAACAATCAATTAACAAACCAAAATAATGGAAAAAAAACAAATTGAAACAAAAATAAAATTCTGTACATATGGGGGTGTATTGGCAATCAGGTATTGAACTGAATTCAGTGTAATGGAACATTGGGCCGGGAACCATGGGTGCGAATATGAGAATACGCTAGGCCCAATGTTGGAGGTGCGTTAGCGCTAGCAAAATGGGTGTATGGTGTAGCAGAAATGACTAAGCCCAATATAAACTAGTCCATGGCCCGTATCAAACTTCCCCAAATTCAATCCACTTTATTCATTTTCTTTTCTCAGCATGCAGTGTGTCGCCCTCGGTTTTTGGCCATACCTCTCGCGGAGAGATACGCGAACTGACTCTTTTTTGTTTCTGCTTTTGTGTTTTTGAAAATCAGAGAGTCGCCACCGACCTTTTATTTTATCCAACTAAGGAAAGGTTTATAAAAGAAACAGAAAAAAGACCTTTAAGAAATTCTAGGTAAGGGGGTAGGTTATACAAAGGGAAGGTGTTAGCACCCTTTGTATCTATGGTTATCCATGGGCTCTTTAATTTGCTTAGCTCACTTGTTTTCAATTACTTTTCTATTGCCTTGAAATGCTCGTATGTGGTTTCAAATACCTTTGTAAATTGACTTTGTAATGATCCTTGTGCGGATGTATACAAAGTGTTTTTATCTTTCAAAAGATGTTTTGAGAAAAGAACGTTAACTTCGTAATGATCCTTGTCTAGATATATACAAAGTATTGTCTTTTTGAAAGTTTTATTTTGAAAAACAATGATATATGAGAGATTTGTTTGTTTTGACTTGAGCAAGCAAATTAGGAGGTCTACCCTAAGTTATAAGGTCTTTATCCCATTTCCTTTCAAAAACTATCCTTTCACCGGATGTAAACGAAAGTTCGATTTTGTATTTGAAATTGATTTTGATTTTGAAAAGAGTGAGAAGAGGGATTACCTTAAGAGGTGCAAGTGTGATTGTGTTTTGATTCAGATATTTTATCTTTGAAGTTAGTGGTCTAACGATTCAATTTTATCTTTGTCATACACGCAATTTTATATGTGTGGGAATTTAAAATGCGGAAATGTAAAATGCGGAAAGTAAATCTACGCTATTACATCGATTGTGCAGGAAATGTAAACTACGCTATTTACATGAATTTGACAACCTATACACTTGATCTATGAATTTAAATTGCAAGAAAATAAAAGAAATGTTTTTGGATTTTTTGATGATTTATTTTAATTATAATTAATGCAAGATTAATTTAATTAAGATGAGAAAAAGATGGAAATAAAATTTAAACCTAAAAATTAAGTTTAAAATATGTTCAAAATGCTTATTAATTAATTTTTAAACAAAACTAATTTTTTTGGAATTTTTGAAATTGATTTTGAAATCATTAAGTTAAATAATCACATAATTATACAAATAATCATACAATTAATTAAAACTTAAAGAGAAAATTATCCTAAATATGTACAAAATTAGTTTATAATATATAAACAATATTTAATATAAAGAACAAAATTTGTTATGATTTTTTGATTGGTTAAAATAATTAAAAGATAAATATATGCATATTATCTAATTAATTATACAAAATATTTAGATTATGAAGAAAAATAAAATATTTTTATATCAGAAAATAAAATATTATTTTAAAAGCCTAAAAATATTTTTTGTGTATTTTTTGGATATTTAAAACTATTTTTAATTAATTTTATAAAGAAATTAAAATAAAATAGAAAATATAAAGATAATAATCAGATGAGGTAATTAAATAAAGTCCATGGTATGGGGCATCATTCTGATGCGTTGGATGAGTGAATTAATGAGATCAGATGGCTCAGATTGTGAGGGACCACCACACGTGACACACATGCAAACACTGAATCCGAGGGTTATTTAAAAAACACGCGCGCGCAGACTGGCCAATTGGGAGGGGACACGTCTTCATCTTCAACCTCTCGCCACACTTTTAACAGCGCTTTTATGAGAAAAGCGCTGTAATTGATGAGTTCCAAACCTGCAAAATAGCGAATAGGGGTAAACAGGAAAAGAAATTTGGCGTGACATGTCCATTCGACTGGGCTTGGCTCACTGAGTTCGAATATGCCATTAATTTTACTTAATTTTGCTTTTAATGGAAAGCCCTAAATTTAAGTTCACAAACCCTAGAATGGTATCTTCGTGAATACTTAACCAAACCTTAATTAAATGTCCAGAAACGATCAGAACATCACGCCTAGTTCAAATATACGATTACATCGTGTTAAATATGCACATATAATGAGATTTTGGTTAGTTTTTGTTTGAGCAAACCGTGAGCTATGAAGCTTGATTCTGAGTGCTTTGCTTGTTGAAAGTGATTGGGATATATTCAATGAAGGTTAGAGAATGTGTTTAAGTGTTTAGTTTCTATTGAAATGAGCTTGAATTTAAAATTCGAATTTCAAATTTTCTTCAAAACTACAAGTGATTACAAGAGTGGTATAAGCATTCTATTGGCTCTGAATTCGTGCTCCCTCATTACTGAAGTATGTTAGCTCTTATATAAGCATTGAAGTGCTTAAGAACTAAGCTAAAAAGCATTAAGTGATTTTGTTGAATTCTTGACTTTTTCAACACATGTGGCTTTGCATTTAAGCTACCATGGCTTGACTTTCCACTCTCCTTCTGCTGTACTTGGCTTGGGGCAGAGTTTTGATTGATTCCTTGATGAGTTATGATCATCCAATGATCAAATGATGAATCCTTTGACAAAATATGGATGTTGACAAAAAATTTCATTTTTGACTGTCTGTTGACTTTTTGGTCAAACGGGTCGTCTGTTGACTGTTTGAGCTGCTGACGGTGCGTCTGAGTGAATTGTAGTTTGAAAATTTGTATGATGGTACTTTGAGATATATGGAGGTCCATGAAATCCATTTGAGGTCTCAAAAACTTGCTTCTCCTGAAAAAACAAGAAACCCTAATTAGGGACTGTTTGTGTAGGAGACAGTTAAGCGTACCTGATTTTTATGCAGTGCTGAGTCTCTGCTAATCATGTGATATTCAGAAGACTTCTAGAACAAAAATCTTGGAATTTGTAAATGCAAAAGTTTGATTTGATTGATGGTACAAAACACAGAGAATTGCACTGTCAGCGGTTTGACTGCCAACTGACTGTTCAGGTATTAATGTAGCAGTTAGAGTGAAAATTCAACAGTCAAAGTTAATTTTCTTTTTGTTGTTTTTGTTATATGTGAAAGATGAAAGTTTATTTACATGACTTGTTAAAAAACATAGACATAATAAATAACTAATATTTACTGTACACGAGCAAAATAACCGATAACAACCCTGAAAATCATTTAATGCACAGAAAAATAAATATTTGACTGGAAGAAAACACACAAAATATTATCTGAATAATTAAGCAACAGTATGACAAATAGTACAACATTTAATACTGACGGTACAAATATTACATACTATAATGAACAGTACGACGAGTAAACGGTACATTTTAAGAAAATAAGAGATACGGCAAACTTTAAGAATGACGATTAATAACCCATGCTACAAACAATAACATGTAGATGATTGGGAGTGTCAACATCCCAGGTCCACATTTTTCCGGGCTATGTAGACAGAAGAAAGACATGATTACCACCACAACGGTGATGACCATAAGAAAACACGTTTCTATCCGCTTCGCCATTTTTGCCGGGGGGAAGAAGAGAGAATGAATATGAAGTAGAAATTTGAGAGATGAGTTAGAATTTGATGTGAGATTTTATGAAAAAAATGAGAGGTATTTATAGAATGAAAAGAAGGATAGAGACGTTGGGGAATGAAGTGATTCCGTACAAAAGGAAAATTTGAGTGGAAGTAAGATTTGAAAGGAAATGTATGATAATGTTGGGAAAAAGAGAGATGTATAGAATAAAGTTAGGATTTGATTTTTGAAAAAGAGATTTGAAAAGAGATTTTGAAAGTAATGGAATATAGTACAAAAGTTAGTGGGAAACAAAAATTAGTAATAATTTACTTGTTACCAGTACAGTCTGAATCCCCGGACTCTGCGCTTGCAAAAGATTTAGTTCTGTACCAATTGCGTCAGTACTATTTATCTGTAAATAAATATCAAATAAATAGCGTGTGCGAAGTAAACAGTACTTGGCGTTTGCGTAAGAATAAATCCAACAGCGAGCCAAAATACCTTATAAGAAAGATTCTAAAAACCAAGTATTCATAAATCAGGATGTGAAAATCCAAGATTATATGGAACTCTTAATTTTTAGATTGAAGTTTTCTTGAAAAAAGATGCGGGCAAATTTTGGGGTATAACAGTTGCCCCTATTCAATCTTCTTAAACCTGAGGAGATTGTTTGAAATCTGAAGGTAGAAGATGATTGAATATTTAGATGCCCTAAAAATTTGCACTTACCTTGACCAGAAGAGATGTTGGAAGTTGTCTTTGAATGTTGTCTGAGAAATGTTGTTGACAAATTGAAACATTACCTGAGATGGGCCTTCAGATGCCATCTGGCAATTGTGTTGATGGTTTGTTCACCAGGATGAATCCATTGACTATATCTTGATGAAGGATTTGAAAAACCTATGGGTTAACTGTTTCGGAACCGTCCAAGGTTACCGCTTTGAGTTTTAGAGGATGATCGTTACGGAACTGTCCAAAGTTTTTCCGCTTTAGATTTTGATCGTCGTGGAACCGTCTGAGGTATCAGCTTTAGATCCTTGATGGTAGATCGTTCTGGAACCGTCTGAGGTATCAGCTTTAGATCTTCGATGGTAGATCGTTCTGGAACCGTCTGAGGTATCGACTTCGATTTGTGTTACTTGTTTTTGAGTTGATAAGTGACTTGAAAAGAGAGATCTCTTCAGAATGAATCTTTGGCTTGATTATATCTGAGAGGAATGTTCGTCTGAATAGAATTCAGGGAAACACTGCATGTGATTGAGAACATCTTTGTTGAAGATATCCGTCTTCCTGAAAAAAAATCAAGTTAGTGATATGCAATGTTTATGATGCATGTAATGTATGCGTTTGTCATGAAACATTTTATGATGTGTATGTATGATGTATGATGTATGATGTATGATGTATGATGTATGATGTATGAGCGTATCAAGCTTCGGGTTGGGAGAATAAATCCCTGCTAGTCCTCTGGAGATGAAGGTATTGTGATTGTTGATGATCTTTTGTCTTGTTTGAATACCCTCGGCTGGGAACCCTTTTTGAGAACCATGGTACTCTGTTGAAGGATCTTCGACTACCGTTCGGGGATAAAAGGTAACTGGAAAGTTCTGATTTTGATGCCCTTTTAAGTGGGAATGAGGAAGATGCATAATCCTCCGATGCACTATTTGACCAAGTCCTGATGTGGAGATCACACCTTCTGGGGATAGTAATTTGGAATAGCCCTGCTGGGGGAATAAGATTTCTCGAATCATTTCGTTTGGAGAGAAAATCTTATTGAGGAATTTGCCGAGAAATGCATTTCTCTTGGGGATTTTTCTTCTGATGCTGGTTTCGGGATGATGTCCAAGTGATTGGGACATTACCTGAATGTTGTTCCTGTTTTTTCTTGGTAAACATCAATCATATTCAAATGCACATGTTCATTCAAAATTATCATTGGGACGTTTACGTATTCAAAACAGAAAAAGTGAAAACGTTGATTTTGAGCCTAAGCTACATTGATTTTTGAAAAAGAGCCATGATAGGCTGATTAGTACAAGGAAACAAAAATCCTAGTAGGAGGAAATTGTCATAAAGCTTTTGAAAAGTGTTTATAAAGATAAATAGCTGTGTGAAAACAATCCAGTCAAGTTTCAATTCTGCTATTGCCAATCTGTCTTCGAGCATCTCATCCCTCACTTGTTGGAAGAAAGTAATTGGACTGATCGGTGTCTTTGATGTATTGAATCTTGAAGGTGAGTAGGTAGCTGAACGGAAAATAGTTGTACGCTTTATTCCCTAACTTTTGCCTAGGCTGCCTTTTCAGGTTTTCAGCCTACTGGGATAATTATATTTTTTTGGCCTCTAACTTTTGCCTGGATCGCCCTTTCGGGTTTTCAATCCACCGAGACGCTCATTTTTTGCCTAAGTTGCCCTTTCAGGTTTTCAACTTAGCGTGCTTTTCTTCAAGCGAAGTACTTTTTGACTATGTCCGCATTCACAGGGTGTGGGAAATCCTCGCCATCCATAGTGGTAAGCAACATGGCACCGCCGGAGAATATTTTCTTGATTACAAATGGTCCCTCATAAGTGGGAGTCCACTTGCCCCTGGGATCACCTTGTGGTAAGATGATGCGTTTGACAACCAAGCCACCAGTTTGGTATGCTTGACTTTTGACTTTCTTGTTGAATGCTTTAATCATGCGCTTTTGGTACAACTGACCATGACAAATAGCTGTGAGCCTTTTCTCATCAATCAAGTTTATCTGGTCCAACCGAGTCTGAATCCAATCGTCTTCGTCTAGATCGGCTTCTTTCATAATCCTTAGGGAAGGAATCTGAATTTCAATTGGAAGAAGTGCCTCCATACCGTAGACTAAGGAGAATGGAGTTGCCCCTGTTGAAGTACGCGTAGATGTGCGATAACCATGAAGAGCAAAAGGTAACATCTCATGCCAGTCTTTGTAGGTTACTGTCATCTTTTGTATGATTTTCTTGATGTTCTTGTTGGCAGCTTCCACCGCGCCATTCATCTTTGGTCGATATGGAGAGGAATTATGATGTTTGATCTGGAACTGTGTGCAGAGTTCAGAAATCATTCTGTTGTTTAGATTTGTGCCATTGTCCGTAATGATCCTTTCAGGGATGCCATATCGACAAATGAGATTGTGCTTGATAAACCGGGCCACAACATTCTTGGTGACAGAAGCAAATGAAGCTGCTTCTACCCATTTTGTGAAGTAATCAATAGCGACCAGGATAAAGCGATGTCCGTTGGAGGCAATAGGCTTGATTTCTCCAATCATATCAATACCCCACATTGCAAAAGGCCAAGGAGCCGTCAGGACGTTTAACGGGACTGGAGGTACATGTACCTTGTCTGCATATACCTGGCATTTGTGACAGGTTCTGGAGTGATGATGGCAGTCTATCTCCATGGTAGACCAGTAATAACCTGCTCTTAGGATCTTTTTAGCCATTGTATGTCCACTTGAGTGAGTACCAAAGGCACCATCGTGTATGTCTTCCATAATCTGTTCTGCTTCCTTCTTGTTTACACAACAAAGTAAAGTCGAGTCATGGTTGCGTTTGTATAGGGTCCCATTACTTAGAAAGAATTTGGCAGCAAACCTCCTTAGAAACTTTCTGTCGTTAATGGACGCCCCTTCAGGGTACTCCTGAGCTTCGAGATATCTTTTTACTTCATGGAACCATGGTTTTTCTTCCGTTCCTTCGGCATCGATCTCATTGCAATAGGATGGTTCATCTTGTCTGTAAATGGTGATCATCGGCGCCTCATTGTCCCACCTGAATTTGAACATGGATGACATGGTAGCCAAGGCATCAGCTAGTTGATTTTCCTCGCGTGGGATGTGTTCAAAAGTGATTTCTTCGAAATAAGGAATCAAACTCAGCACATATTCTTTGTAAGGAATTAGATTCGGGTGCTTCGTGTCCCATTCCTCTTTGACTTGATAGATTACAAGCGCTGAGTCTCCGTAGACCTCCAGGAATTTGATTCTTAGATCGATTGCAGCTTTGAGACCCAGAATACATGCTTCGTACTCGGCTATATTGTTAGTGCAATTGAAGCATAATCTGGCAGTGAATGGTGTATAACCTCCTGCAGGGGAGATGATCACAGCTCCGATGCCATTGCCAAGTGCATTAGAAGCTCCATCAAAAACCATAGTCCATCGGGAGGTCCTTCTTCCAGTCCTGGTTGTTTGTAGTCATTGACTAGCATAATGTCTTCGTCTGGGAAGTCAAAGTTCAAAGCTTGATAATCATCCACTGCTTGATGAGCCAGATGATCAGCTACCACACTTCCTTTGATTGCTTTTTGTGAAGTGTATTGAATGTCATATTCTGTTAAGATCATTTGCCATCTTGCTATTCTTCCAGAGAGAGCAGGTTTTTCGAACACGTACTTGATAGGATCCATTTTGGAGATTAGGAAAGTGGTATGATTTAGCATATACTGTCTTAGTCGGCGAGCCGCCCATGCTAAGGCACAGCAAGTTTTTTCGAGTAGTGAATATCTTGTTTCACAATCGGTAAACATTTTGCTAAGATAGTAGATTGCATGCTCCTTTCGGTCGGACTCGTCATGTTGCCCCAGTACACACCCCATTGAATTTTCTAACACAGTTAGGTACATTATCAGAGGTCTTCCATCCACAGGTGGCAACAAGATTGGCGGTTTTTGGAGATACTCTTTGATTTTGTCAAAGGCTAGTTGGCATTTGTCATTCCACCTTTCCACTTGATCTTTCTTCAATAGTTTGAAGATCGACACACAAGTGGTAGTCATATGGGCAATAAATCGGGCGATGTAATTCAGACGTCCCAAGAATCCTCTGACTTGTTTCTCGGTACGGGGTATAGGAATTTCTTGAATGGCTTTGACCTTGGCAGGATCAACCTCAATACCTTTGCTGCTGACGATGAAACCTAAGAGTTTGCCATATCTTACTCCAAAGGTACACTTATTTGGATTCAGTCGCAACCTGTATTTCTTGAGTCTGTCAAACAGCTTGCGTAGATGACCCAGATGTTCTTCTTCGGTGTTGGACTTTGCAATCATATCATCGACATAAACCTCTATCTCCTGATGAATCATATCATGAAACAGAGCTACCATTGCACGCTGATATGTAGCTCCTGCGTTCTTTAAACCGAAGGGCATTACTTTGTAACAAAAGGTTCCTCAGGGTGTTGTGAAGGTTGTTTTTTCCATGTCTTCGGGTGCCATCTTGATTTGATTGTACCCTGAGAATCCATCCATAAAGGAGAATACCTTGCATTGTGCGATATTGTCAACCAGTACATCGATGTGAGGTAAAGGGAAATCATCTTTGGGGCTTGCCCGGTTCAGATCTCTGTAGTCTACGCACATTCTGACTTTCCCGTCTTTTTTAGGTACGGGCACGATGTTAGCTATCCAAGGAGGATAACTTATAACTTTCAGGAAGTCGGCATTGAATTGCTTTTCAACCTCGTCTTTGATCTTTTTTGACATATCAGGCCTACTCCTCCATAGTTTCTGCTTGACTGGAATGCTACCTTCTTTGATTGGTAGGCGATGAACCATAATGTCCGTGTCAAGGCCTGGCATATCTTCATAGGACCAGGAGAATATCTCGACGTAGTCTTGCAACATTTGAATTAATCTTTGCTTGACACTGTTTTCTAAATCAGCCCCTATTTTGACTTCTTTCTTTTCTTCGTCGCTGCCCAAGTTGATAACCTCAATTGGTTCCTCATGAGGCTGTATAGCCTTCTCTTCTTGTTCTAGCTGCCTTGCAAGTTCTCTTGGTACTTCACAATCTTCCTCACTTTCGTCCTCAGTTTGGTAGATCGGATTTTCAAAGTCATGACGGGCAATAGCAGAATCGTTATCGACTGGATCCAAAGTGAATGTGAATCTGCATTTATTTTATGTGGGTGTGTGTGAGAAAACATAGCTATTTGAAAAGCAAAGAAAGAAAAAGAATCACAAAATTTGAATATGCAAACGTCCCATGATTTTATTGAATGAACATGATCATGATATGACAAGCCCTTATAAAAGGACCAGTGTGCTTCGGGCAAGGCACACGGCTTTCAAGCTCATGGTTCGATAGTACAGGAACCATTTTTATCTTTGCACAATATAAACAATGAAAACAGGAAATTGCAATTACTCCTGATCAAAGGAGATCACATCCTCAGTTTCCCAGTTGTTCAATCCATTGTTGTGAGCAGGGAGTATCCAGCTGTTCCAATTGCAGTTGTCTTCTTCATCTTCCACAGCATTGATTTCATTAGTGGGGAGATGAGCCGGTGATATTTCGGGATAAGTGATATACTCCGCTGGATACGAGAGCCCAGGCTGAGATATCTCTGTTGGCTGAGCGAGATGCTCGATAAGGCCGTCCCATCCAGTCGGGATGATGTTTTGGATAGAGACTTGTGTATTCTGGTGAGGGGTGTATTCTGACAGAAAATAACCCTCGTTATTTGGTGTTGCCCTGGCTTCTTCAAGAGTGAAATTGTCGTCGTAATGTTCATCCCATCCAGTTGGGACAATGTCTTCCATGGCGACTTGTGAGCTCGGAGGAGCGGAATATTTCACCATAAAGTCATATTTGCCACTTGGTTCTCCTAGCGTATCCCAAACTTCTTTAGGTGGATTTTGATATTGCTGAGTGCTGGGACTTGTGAGACTTTTGTCATTCTCAAATTGATCACCCCATCCAGTTGGGGTAATGTCTTACATAGCAATAAAAGAACTCTGAGGTGCGGTATACTGAAAATTATATGTGCCGCTTGGTTCTCCCACAACATCCCACACTCCCATGGGAAGGGGTGGAATTTCATCTGGATATGGCTGAATGATATGGTTCAAGAACACGCCATCGTCTTCAATAGCGTTTACTCCTTGGCTGATGAAATGTGACATTAATCCTCTAGAACAAGGATTTTGATCGTTATTTTGATTTCCATTAGCATAGCCCAGGCCTAGCTTGTTGGATTTGTAAGGTATATCGAGGAGCTGTCCCCATACTGTGCAATCACCTTTTTCGATCACAGCTTTGGCATCTTTGAGAGAAGCCATGGTTGTAGTTGGAGTAGCAGAAATATGCTTGGTAGTATCTGGAGAGACCACCTCAAAAGATTGGCAGGGAGTTTCAATGAATTTGTCATCCAACTCAACATATTTGGAATTGCTCAGGTGGCTAACCACGTATTCCTCCTCGCCGTAAACTGTGACAATCTTTCCTTTTACTGGATACTTCAACTTCTGATGTAGGGTAGAAGTTACAGCATTTGCCCCATGTATCCAAGGGCGTCCAAGTAAACAGGAATATGCTGGGTGAATTTCCATTACGTAAAAGGTAGAATCAAAGATCTGAGAGCCCACTCTGATTGGGAGATTCACCTTTCCGTACACTGTTCTTGTTGACCCGTCGAAGGCTCTTACCACAACATCGCTTGGTTGTAACACAATTCCTTCGAAGTCAAGCTTTTCTAGTACTGTTTTTGGTAACACGTTCAAAGAAGAACCGTTATCTACCAGCACATGTGATAGAGTGGTGCCATTACATTCAATGGAGATATGTAGGGCTTTGTTGTGATTCTTTCCAGAAGGGGTTAGATCAACATCAGAGAAACCGAGGCCATTATTCACTGTTAGGTTGGCAACACAATTCTCAAATTGATCGACTGAAATCTATAGAGGTACATGGGCAGCTTTCAGGAACTTCATCAGTGCCTTGGCATGAGCTTCGGAATACTTTAGTAGAGACAGCATTGAGATTTTTGAAGCAGTGTGCCCCAGTTGTTCGACAATATTGTAATCACTCTTGCAGATGATTTTCAATATTTCCTCCATTTCTTGCTTTGATGGATCCTCAACAGTGACTTCCACCGGTATTTGAACGGGTTCAACTTGTGGCTCTTTGCCTCGAGTGTTGACATCTTGATTAGGAATTGGGACCTGGATTGGATTAGCAGCAGCATTTGGAGAAATTTCTGGTGAAAAGATCCTTCCACTTCTCGTAATCTTACTGGTACCCACAATATTATCCACAGTTGGAGTATTAAAATTCATGGCCTCTTCGGTCAAGGTATCCTGTTTAACTCCATGGACATAAATATTAGTGTCATAACTCCACGAGACAGTTTTGTCTGAGGAGTATGGAAATGGAGTTGGACTGGTAATGATTACCGATGCTACTTTGTGTGTAGCAGAAATTTTGAAAGGAGCTTTGGCAGAGCTTTTGAATGGTAAGTTGGAAACCACTGAGACATCCTCTATTCTCATCCCGTTTGCAAATACTTCGCATAACACGTCCATAGAAGGGAGCCTCTCAAATATAATGATACGGCAATCCATCCATTTTTGAATTCCCATTCTTAGAATTTTACAACCATTGGGCAGGTATGTGCAATAAAAGCAATCAGGGTCACAACCTGGAAAGTAGCCAGCTTGGATTAGCTTTCCTTTGACTTCGAGGAGCGGAGTTGACAATTTTCTCACATCATAGATGTAAAAAGTGTCTATGATAGCATTAACAGTTTTGTCGTGCTTCGGCATAGGTGCTGTGATAACATTTGGAGTTTCTGGAGGATCAAACTCAATTTCCCCAGCATCTATCATGTCTTGTATTTTATTTTTCAGAGCCCAACAGTGATCTGCGTCATGTCCTGGGCAATTGGAGTGATACGCACATGTTGCATCGGGGCGATAACTCGGAGAGGAAGTGTTGACATTCTTTGGAGGATCTTTCAATGTGATCAGATCTGCTTTTAGAAAATGCTGTAATGCCTGAGAAATTGGCATGTTGATTCTGGCGAAATTTCTTCTTGGTGCATCTGGTCGACACGTATATTTTGGTTGTTGATCTTTTTGAGGTGCAGACGCGGAGATTAGAACTGCCCCTACAGATTGGTGCTGCTCACTTTTGCGACCTTTCTGAATTTGCATTGTATTGACCTCATTCCTCCCACTGATGGGCCTTTTTGTAGTACCAGAGGAAGAGCCTATTTGAATTTTCCCATTTTGAATGCCGCTTTCGACACGTTCTCCAGTTAATATCAGGTCAGTGAAACCTGATGATGAGCTTCCCAGCAAATGACTATAGAAAGGGCCAGTTAGAGTGCCCATGAACATGTCGACCAGCTCGCGATCAGATAAGGGTGGTTGAACCCTTCCAGCCATATCTCTCCACTTTTGTGCATATCCTTTGAAACTTTCTTTTGGTCCCATGGACATGCCCCTTAGTTGAGTACGGGTTGGTGCAAGATCATTATTGTATTGATACTATTTGTAAAAAGCAGCAGCTAAATCTTCCCAGGTATGAACTTTTGTACTTTCCAGCTGGTAGTACCACTCGAGTTGTGTACCCGATAGACTTTCTTGGAAGAAGTGAATCCACGATTTGTTATCTGCTGTGTGAGGTTGTATCTTCCTTACATAGGACCTCAGATGTAGTTTTGGGCAAGAAACTCCATCATATTTTGCAAAGACAGGAACTTTGAACTTTGGAGGGATAACAACATCTGAGACGAGTCCCAGATCATTGAAATCTAAGCCAGGTATCTTTTGTATCTCCATAGCTTTCATGCGTTCTTCCAACTGCTGGTACTTGTCATCATCCGGTTCGTCTCCAGAATGATAATCTTCTTCATTAGAAGAGAGAGAGGGTTTGGAAGAACCCTGGTTGCTGTGATTGTCTCCTTGTTCACCATCACCGACTATTTCAGGGATCGGTGGCTTTTTGAACTTTTTGGCTGGGATTTTGATCTTTCTTTTCAGTTGGCTCAAGCCTACAGATCCTTTGGGCCTCTTTTTCTTCTTGATCATCAGGGCTTTCAGTTCTTGTTGCCCCTTTGCCAGTTCCAGGATTGCCACTTGAACTTGGGCGTTCTGTGCTTCGAGATTCTTGATGCTTGTTTCAGATTCCATCTCTTCTGACTGAAATAAACAGCGAGGAGATGAGAAATCCGTCATGTGAACCTGTTATGCAATGTGTATGAATGAATGAAATGCATATGCAATGTTTTCAAGGATCTTAGAATTTAGATTTGTTAAAACAAAGGAGAAACAAACATTAGTTAAACAATTTATTTATTTCTTTTCTTTTCTTTTTCTTTTCTTTTTTCTTTTCCTCACTCGGGCTTACAAAACAGAAATAAATAAAGAAAATGAATGATCCCTCAGGTCTCCCATGGACGCTTTCTCTTTGCTCCCAGGAATGCGTTGATCTGCTGCTCTTCTTGGAGTTGTCCGGTGAGCTCCAATAATCTTCTCTCATAGTCTTGACAGTGTGCTTTGAAGGTGTCTCTTTCCTCTTTTAGTTAAACCCAAGATTTCTGCAACTCTTCCAGGTCAGTTGGCATATCCGGATGTAGAATAACTTGAGGTTCGTCTCCTCCGACTTCTGGCTCAATAGTCACAGGTAGAATAGCAGGATATGGCATGATGAGTTTCTGAGCATGAGCCCGCACCCATCTGAGGTAAGGTTCCATAGGAATAGAATTCCATTGCCCCAAAGTTTTGCTTTCTATTCTATAGACACTGCCCCATGCATGTATGAACCTTCGTCGGTGTCTATGGGAATCATCCTCGTAATCAAACACAATGCCACGGATAATCATGTCGTGAGGACCATTTCTCCGTGCATATCCGAATTGGCGTAAAGCTAAAGAGGGATTGTAAGTGATGCCCCCATAGATGCCAAGTAGTGGCACATCAGGGTACTCTCCACAATGATCAATGATAGTAATGTCTCTTTGAAAGAAGTTGTTCCACCGGATATCTGAATGAGACAAAGACATAATCCTGCGAGACCATTGCATCCTTTGTTCATTTCTCAACACTGATCGGGGAAGATGAAATGTAAACCATCTAGCCAGTAGTGGTATACAGCACATAAGAGTTCCTCGTTTCTTCATGGTACGAGTGTGTAGAGAACGTAGAATGTCTCCCAACAATGTTGGTACCAGGTTACGGGTTAGGAAAAGGTTGATGATGTGTACACTTATGAACTGGTCGGGATTAGGGAATAAAACCAACCCATAGATCAAAAGAGCCACAACCTCCTCAAAAGCTGGGTAACTTTTGTTTTCTAGTAGTAATCGAGCCTTTTCCATTAAGAACTTAGCAAGCAAACCTTTAACTCCACTCTTTGTTTCCCAATTGGACTCGATTTCTGACTTTCGCAAATGTAAAGCAGCAGCAATGATTTCAGGTTTTGGAATCCTTTCTAAACCAGTGAAAGGTAGTTGATCTCGAACAGGTAATCCAATTAGTTCAGAAAACTCTTCCAAGGTGGGTACTAACTGGTAATCAGGAAAGGTAAAGCAATGATGTTCGGGATCAAAGAACTAGAACAGGACCCGTATCATGTCTTCTTCAAATTTTAAGGTAACCAAATGGAGTAGGTGACCGTGCTTTTCGGTGAATTGAGCATTCCTGGGAAATTCTGATACTAAGTCTTTTAGTTCAGATGGCACCGTTGAGATGTTGATTCGGATGTAATCTCTGGTGGCGGGAGCCATTACCTGCAATAACAAAGGTAAACTCTTTGATCCTTGAAATGATTAGTGAGAAAATGGTATGCTTATGATGCTTATGATGTTATGATGTCAAACATGTGGCACACAAAAACAAATCAAACAGTAGCCTTAGGTTTAAAGGCTTGCATGAAGCTGATAGGTGATACCCTCCCCACTGAAGTTGAGTTGGTTAAAACCTGTCCTAGAATAGTATTCGGGTTCTATGATCCTTGGAGGTAACATCTCAATACGGCGTTCAGACGGCCGATCAAAATATTCCTCGAGGATAACTAACTTCGATCAATTTCAAAGCTAGCCACTTAATAGGCCACAAGTCAAGTTCAACTAAAAGGTTCTAAGACAAATTAGTGTTTAATGACATTTCGGAAGCCTAACATACTCCTTGATCGCTTTCAAGGGACATCAGTATAAACCAATGTATCACACTAACGGTGACTACCAGATCAACCGTATCGGTACATGCCGTACAGTTTTCTTGGTCTATTGTCACATACTTAAGGTATCTCGAGATTCAGGTTAGAATCTTTCACACAAGCAAAATACCCAAACAAACCTTTGGAAAATAGAGCAATCAAGTCAAGCAATTGAAAACATCGGAGTGATCTATTCTCTAAAGGTAACCCCTTTTGAAAACATTTTGTTTTTAGAAAGTAAATCCCCAGCAGAGTCGCCAGTTTTGTCGCCCTCGGTTTTTGGCCATACCTCTCGCGGAGAGATACGCGAACTGACTCTTTTTTGTTTCTGCTTTTGTGTTTTTGAAAATCAGAGAGTCGCCACCGACCTTTTATTTTATCCAACTAAGGAAAGGTTTATAAAAGAAACAGAAAAAAGACCTTTAAGAAATTCTGGGTAAGGGGGTAGGTTATACAAAGGGAAGGTGTTAGCACCCTTTGTATCCATGGTTATCCATGGGCTCTTTAATTTGCTTAGCTCACTTGTTTTCAATTACTTTTCTATTGCCTTGAAATGCTCATATGTGGTTTCAAATACCTTTGTAAATTGACTTTGTAATGATCCTTGTGCGGATGTATACAAAGTGTTTTTTATCTTTCAAAAGATGTTTTGAGAAAAGAATGTTAACTTCGTAGTGATCCTTGTCTGGAAATATACAAAGTATTGTCTTTTTGAAAGTTTTATTTTGAAAAAAATGATATATGAGAGATTTGTTTGTTTTGACTTGAGCAAGCAAATTAGGAGGTCTACTCTAAGTTATAAGGTCTTTATCCCATTTCCTTTAAAAAACTATCCTTTCACCGGATGTAAACGAAAGTTCGATTTTGTATTTGAAATTGATTTTGATTTTGAAAAGAGTGAGAAGAGGGATTACCTTAAGAGGTGCAAGTGTGATTGTGTTTTGATTCAGATATTTTATCTTTGAAGTTAGTGGTCTAACGATTCAATTTTATCTTTGTCATACACGCAATTTTATATGTGCGGGAATTTAAAATGCGGAAATGTAAAATGCGGAAAGTAAATCTACGCTATTACATCGATTGTGCAGGAAATGTAAACTACGCTATTTACATGAATTTGACAACCTATACACTTGATCTATGAATTTAAATTGCAAGAAAATAAAAGAAATGTTTTTGGATTTTTTGATGATTTATTTTAATTATAATTAATGCATGATTAATTTAATTAAGATGAGAAAAAGATGGAAATAAAATTTAAACCTAAAAATTAAGTTTAAAATATGTTCAAAATGCTTATTAATTAATTTTTAAACAAAACTAATTTTTTTGGAATTTTTGAAATTTATTTTGAAATCATTAAGTTAAATAATCACATAATTATACAAATAATTAAAACTTAAAGAGAAAATTATCCTAAATATGTACAAAATTAGTTTATAATATATAAACAATATTTAATATAAAGAACAAAATTTTTTATGATTTTTTGATTGGTTAAAATAATTAAAAGATAAATATATGCATATTATCTAATTAATTATACAATATATTTAGATTATGAAGAAAAATAAAATACTTTTATATCAGAAAATAAAATATTATTTTAGAAGCCTAAAAATATTTTTTGTGTATTTTTTGGATATTTAAAACTATTTTTAATTAATTTTATAAAGAAATTAAAATAAAATAGAAAATATAAAGATAATAATCAGATGTGGTAATTAAATAAAGTCCATGGTATGGGGCTTCATTCTGATGCGTTGTCTAACACCCTTCTAATACCCCGCATAAATAATAAACAATAATCAGAGTAAACATGAAAAAGGGCATTACAACTTCCAAATAATTAAACAATAATACTCATGTCATGCCATAAAGAAGAACGTCAACCAAATTTATTCAGATTCATCATGTTAACACAGCGGAATTATCTTTAACATCTGAATAACAAACAGCCAAGTCACAGACTAAAAACATCAACATACAAACCCATCCAAAATAAAAAGAGTTTAACAAGTAAATCTAAACGACGCCCCCAGTGTTACACGACCAGAGCATGACACGGACCCAACTGACTCTAACGAACTACTTGACGAGCTAATCCTCACCAAGTACGAGAGCTACTCCTCAATCTGAAAAATAACAACAGTAAGGGTGAGTCTCATTCACATTTAACTAATGTTATAAGATATAAATAATAAAATATCATTTCACATGCCATTCACCCAATCACATTTATGATCAGATTCAAACCATAGAATCAGTAAGCAAACAACCAAATTAACACATATTATAACATTGGACAATCTTCCATTCATGTTATAATAGCAAAATAGCCTAATGCAATGCAACTACATGCATGTGGTACCAAAATCTGGGATAACCCAACTCACCGACCCACCATCGTCAAGGATACGGTAACACCCACTCACTAATTCCACACAATGGGAATTAGCTACCACTGATCCACCATCGTCAAGGACCAGCCACATAATGATTATGAATGCATGCATCAACCATAACATGCTCATCACCCACATACATCGATCAATGTCATAATCATCAATAAAACACATATTTCATACCAACAATACATGTATAATAAACACCAGTTATAACCACAACATCATACAGGTAAGACATTCATTAGTGTACCTATAAACATATTCCACCACAACAAATAAAATCGGGTGTTTTAAAAATAATTCAAGCCACAACTCAAAACACCATTTGAGTATATAAATTATTCGATTAGCTTCACTGTACTCGAAACGGCACCAAAATCCGGTTTACGGTTTAAAAGTTACACATTTTCAACTCTTCCAAAACGGCCTGTCGCAACAACTAACAGCACGCGGCGCCACACACATTCGCGGCGCGGAACGAATCGGAACAACGCCTTCGTGGCGCAAACAAGGTTTCGCGGCGCGGAACGAGAAGGAACTACGCCTTCGCGGCGCGGCCATATGTTCGCGGCGCGTACTGAACACAACAAAACTTCCTGGCCTTCTGCCAAGCAGTTCGCGGTGCCAACTCCTGGACGCGGCGCGAACTGGCGAATTCCAGCGCTCCGAATAGCAGAAAACAGCCTGCGATTTCGTCCCTCTTTCACCGAATCACTACCAAACAAATCTCATTCCAACCAGATTTCGCATACAGTGAAATAACACATATTATAACACATTTATAATACATTCAACCATCCAATTATCACCAATACATGATCAATATAATCATTATGCATCAATCCTCCCAAAACCTAACATTTCTACAACCTAAGCACAACCCAATTGATACGAATAACACGATCAATTCTATCATACTATCTATAATCCCATAATAGAAGATAAACGGAAGCGTCCCCCCTTACGTGAAGGTTGATTCTTCGCTCTTCCTCGCGTCGCACTTCTTCGCTCTTCTCCTCTTTTCACGTTCAGACTTCTTTTCCCAAAATGCTGTAACCCTCTCTATTTCACAACTCCTCCTATTTTATTAAAATTGGAATAAAATTGTTTTAATTAGTAATAGGGCCTACCAATGCACCCCCTTCCTTACTAACCACAACTCAAGCCCAATTGTTTAATTCCTCATAATTCAATCAAATTAATTAAATTAAATTATGAAAATAAATGGAGTGTTACAACTCTCCCCCACTAAATAGTTTTCGTCCTCGAAAACATACCTTAGGCAAATAACTCTGGGTAGGAATCCTTCATCTGGCTCTCCAATTCCCACGTAACATTTCCACCGGCTGGTCCTCCCCAAGCTACTCTGACTAATGCTATCTCCTGGCCACGCAATTGTTTCACCTTCCGATCTTCAATCCTCATAGGCAAAGTTTCAACTGTCAGATTATCCTTTACCTGTACATCATCGACTTGGATCACATGAGATGGATCAGCAATGTATTTCCTCAACTGCGATACATGGAATACATCATGCAGATTCGCAAGTGTCGGTGGCAACGCAATGCGATACGCCACTTCTCCAACCCTCTCCGTAATTTGAAACGGACCAATAAAACGCGGAGTCAACTTCCTTGACTTCAATGCTCTACCAACACCAGTTGTAGGAGTCACCCTCAAGAACACATGATCTCCTTCTTGAAATTCAAGTGTCCTTCTTCTTTTATCATGATAACTCTTCTGACGACTCTGAGAAGTCTTCATCTTCTCCTGAATCATCTTAATCCTTTCTGTTGTCTCCTGAACAATTTCCGGCCCAATCACAGCACTTTCGCCAGATTCGTACCAACATAAAGGCGTTCTACACCTCCGACCATACAAAGCTTCAAACGGAGCCATACCAATACTCGAGTGAAAACTATTATTGTAAGTAAATTCGATCAAGGGTAGATAACTATCCCAAGCACCGCCCTTTTCCAACACACAAGCACGCAACAAATCTTCTAGTGATTGAATAGTTCTTTCCGTCTGTCCATCCGTCTGCGGATGATAAGCAGAACTCAATCTCAGCTTAGTACCCAAAGCCTTCTGCAAACCTTCCCAGAATCTGGATGTAAACCTTGGATCTCTATCTGACACGATACTCGAAGGAATACCATGTAAACTCACTATCTTTTCAATATACAATTGAGCCAGCTTCTCCATTGGGTAATCCATTCTCATTGGTATAAAGTGAGCAGACTTTGTCAACCTGTCCACAATAACCCAAATAGCTTCACAATTCTTCACCGTCCTCGGCAAACCTGAAACAAAATCCATAGATATACTATCCCACTTCCATTCCGGAATAAATAACGGTTGCATAGCTCCATACGGTTTCTGATGCTCAATCTTCGACTTCTGGCAAGTCAAACAAGCATAGACAAATTCAGCTATTTCCTTTTTCATTCCAGGCCACCAAAACAGCCTCTTTAAGTCATGATACATCTTGGTAGCACCAGGATGAATACTCAATCCGCTACGATGTCCTTCTTCAAGAATACTCTTCCTCAATTCGGCAACATCAGGAACACAAACACGATTACCAAACCTCATTATACCATTCTCGTCGATTCTGAATTCACCTCCTTTATCTTGGTTAATCAGAGTCAACTTATCAACCAACTCTACATCAGTCTTCTGACCTTCTCGGATTTCCTCAAGAATACCACTAGTCAGCTTCAGCATACCTAATTTAACACTGGTAGGAGTGTCTTCACATACTAAACTCAAATCTCGGAATTGCTCAATTAAATCCAATTCTCTCACCATAAGCATAGACATATGCAAGGACTTCCTACTCAATGCATCGGCAACAACATTTGCTTTACCCGGATGATAATTCAGTTCAAAATCATAATCCTTGAGAAATTCTAACCATCTTCTTTGTCTCATATTCAGCTCTTTTTGGTCAAAGAGATACTTCAAACTCTTGTGATCACTAAATACTTCAAACCTTGAACCATATAGGTAATGCCTCCACAATTTCAACACAAATACCACTGCTGCCAACTCTAAGTCATGAGTCGGATAGTTTCTCTCATGCACTTTGAGTTGTCTCGACGCATAAGCGACTACCTGTTGATTCTGCATTAATACACCTCCTAATCCTGACAACGAAGCATCACAATAAACAACAAAAGATTCCGCCGGATTCGGCAAAATCAAGATCGGCGCACTAGTCAACCTCTTCTTCAACTCTTGGAATCCTTCTTCACATTTCGAATCCCAGATGAAGGCTTGACCCTTCCTAGTCAACTTAGTTAACGGAAACGCTAACTTTGAGAAACCTTCAATGAACTTTCTATAGTAACCCGTGAGACCAAGGAAACTACGGATTTCGGAAACTGACCTCGGAGCTTCCCACTGAGACACTGCTTCTACTTTCGTTGGGTCAACGGCAATACCATCCTTAGAAATTACATGCCCAAGAAAGCTCACTTCGTTTAACCAGAACTCACACTTTGACAGTTTTGCAAAAAGTTTCTTTTCCTTCAATAGTTCCAATACCACTCTAAGATGATCCGCATGCTCTTCTTCATTCTTAGAATATATTAAAATATCATCAATAAATACTACTACGAACTGATCCAGATAAGGATGGAAGATCCTATTCATATACTCCATGAAAACCCCTGGCGCGTTGGTTACTCCAAATGGCATCACTGTATATTCGTAATGACCATACCTCGTTCTAAATGCCGTTTTCTGAATATCGTCCATCTTCACCCGAATCTGATGATATCCCGACCTCAAGTCAATTTTGCTG
Organism: Vicia villosa; assembly: GCF_029867415.1. Taxonomy (NCBI): domain Eukaryota; kingdom Viridiplantae; phylum Streptophyta; class Magnoliopsida; order Fabales; family Fabaceae; genus Vicia; species Vicia villosa. Next base: position 223,560 of record NW_026705110.1, on the reverse strand, counting down.
AACACACAAGCTCCAACCAGTTGATCCATCAAATCATCAATCCTCGGCAAGGGATACCGATTCTTGATAGTAACCTTGTTCAGTTGTCTGTAATCCACACACAACCTCATTGAACCTTCTTTCTTCTTCACTAGTAACACCAGTGCACCCCACGGTGAGACACTAGGACGAATAAATTTCTTCTCAAGTAACTCCTCCAATTGACTCTTCAACTCAGTCAATTCCAATGCCGACATACGATAAGGTGCCATCGACACAGGACTAGTTCCAGGAATTAATTCAATAGCAAAATCCACCTCCCTCTCTGGCGGTAATTCTCTTACGTCTTCTGGGAAAACTTCCGGAAATTCACATACTACCGGTAAGTCACTACTCACCGCTTTCTTTTTCACTTCCATGGACGCAATCAACATAAACACGGCAGCTCCGTCCTTCATTGCTTTATCCACTTGTCTAGCCGTCATCTCTAAGTCCTCAACACTGACATCTTCAGGAAAGATAACCGTTTTCGTAAAACAGTTGATATGAACCCGGTTAAATTGCAACCAACTCATGCCCAGGATAACATCCAGTTGTTCCAACGGAAGGCACACTAAGTCCATTCCGAATTCTCTACCAAAAATATCAATTGGGCAGTTCAAACAAGCAAACGAAGTAGTCACTGAACCCGACGCAGGAGTGTCAATGATCATACTTCCATTAATCTCGGATATTTCCAAATTCAGTCGTTTAGCACAATCCAATGAAATAAACGAGTGAGTTGCCCCAGTATCTATTATTGCAATTAAAGGAGTGCCATGGATAAAACACGTACCTTTAATCAACCGATCCTCTGGAGTAGTCTCTGAACCAGATAAGGCGAACACCTTACCACCAGCTTGATTCTTCCTCGGCTTAGGACACTTAGGACTGATATGACCTTCTTCCCCGCAGTTGAAACAAGTTACAGCGTTCCCTTTGCACTCAATAGCAATGTGACCTGCCTTTCCACATCTATAGCACTTCTTCTCCCCACTTTTGCATTCGTGAACGCGATGTCCAGGTTCTCCACACTTGAAGCACTTAATAGGGGCACTAGAGTCTCCCCCACTAGGCTTCTTCCAGCCTCCAGCTTTCTGGTTACCCTTACCATAAGGCTTACCACGATCCATATGCTTTTTCCCTTTCCTGTCGACTAACTCGCGAGAGTGCGACGACTTCAGTTTAATATTGTCCTCTTCAAAGATTCGGCTGCAGTCAACCAAATCGACAAACCTGTGAATCCTCTGGTATCTGATACCCTGTTTAATCTCATCACGGAGGCCATTCTCAAACTTAACACACTTCGAGAATTCACTAGCCTCATCATTATTGTAGTGGACATAATACTTTGCTAGCTCAACAAACTTGGACGCATACTCTGGCACAGTCAGGTTACCTTGTGTTAGCTCCAAAAATTCAATCTCTTTCCTGCCTCTAACATCCTCAGGAAAGTACCTCCGCAAGAATTCTCTTTTGAACACAGCCCAAGTGATTGCAATACCTGCAGCTTGCAGTTCGTCCCTACTAGCCATCCACCAATCATCAGCTTCCTCAGACAGCATGTGAGTACCATATCTCACCTTCAGATTTTCGTCACAATCAATCACCCGGAAGATCCTTTCAATTTCCTTCAGCCACTTCTGGGCGCCTTCGGGATCGTGAGTGCCTTTGAACAACGGAGGGTTGTTCCTCTGAAAACTATTCAGCTGCCTGTCAGCACCAATTCCAGCTCCATTGGCATTCCCTCCCAACACACCAGCAATCATACCGAGAGCCTCAGCAATCGCGTCGTCGTTCCTTCCTCCTCTTCCAGCCATTGTTCTGCTAAATATCAAACAATATTTATTAGAACAAGAAGTATCGACAGTGTCAAGCTTACACTAATCGCATACGAGGGGTCAACCGACACTAAGACTCTGACTCAAACGACCGACTATGCTCTGATACCACTATTGTAACACCCTTCTAATACCCCGCATAAATAATAAACAATAATCAGAGTAAACATGAAAAAGGGCATTACAACTTCCAAATAATTAAACAATAATACTCATGTCATGCCATAAAGGAGAACGTCAACCAAATTTATTCAGATTCATCATGTTAACACAGCGGAATTATCTTTAACATCTGAATAACAAACAGCCAAGTCACAGACTAAAAACATCAACATACAAACCCATCCAAAATAAAAAGAGTTTAACAAGTAACTCTAAACGACGCCCCCAGTGTTACAGGACCAGAGCATGACACGGACCCAACTGACTCTAACGAACTACTTGACGAGCTAATCCTCACCAAGTACGAGAGCTACTCCTCAATCTGAAAAATAACAACAGTAAGGGTGAGTCTCATTCACATTTAACTAATGTTATAAGATATAAATAATAAAATATCATTTCACATGCCATTCACCCAATCACAGTTATGATCAGATTCAAACCACAGAATCAGTAAGCAAACAACCAAATTAACACATATTATAACATTGGACAATCTTCCATTCATGTTATAATAGCAAAACAGCCTAATGTAATGCAACTACATGCATGTGGTACCAAAATCTGGGATAACCCAACTCACCGACCCACCATCGTCAAGGATACGGTAACACCCACTCACTAATTCCACACAATAGGAATTAGCTACCACTGATCCACCATCGTCAAGGACCAGCCACATAATGATTATGAATGCATGCATCAACCATAACATGCTCATCACCCACATACATCGATCAATGTCATAATCATCAATAAAACACATATTTCATACCAACAATACATGTATAATAAACACCAGTTATAACCACAACATCATACAGGTAAGACATTCATTAGTGTACCTATAAACATATTCCACCACAACAAATAAAATCGGGTGTTTTAAAAATAATTCAAGCCACAACTCAAAACACCATTTGAGTATATAAATTATTCGATTAGCTTCACTGTACTCGAAACGGCACCAAAATCCGGTTTACGGTTTAAAAGTTACACATTTTCAACTCTTCCAAAACGGCATGTCGCAACAACTAACAGCACGCGGCGCCACACACATTCGCGGCGTGGAACGAATCGGAACAACGCCTTCGCGGCGCAAACAAGGTTTCGCGGCGCGGAACGAGAAGGAACTACGCCTTCCCGGCGCGGCCATATGTTCGCGGCGCGTACTGAACACAACAAAAATTCCTGGCCTTCTGCCAAGCAGTTCGCGGCGCCAACTCCTGGACGCGGCGCCAACTGGCGAATTCCAGCGCTCCGAATAGCAGAAAACAGCCTGCGATTTCATCCCTCTTTCACCGAATCACTACCAAACAAATCTCATTCCAACCAGATTTCGCATACAGTGAAATAACACATATTATAACACATTTATAATACATTCAACCATCCAATTATCACCAATACATGATCAATATAATCATTATGCATCAATCCTCCCAAAACCTAACATTTCTACAACCTAAGCACAACCCAATTGATACGAATAACACGACCAATTCTATCATACTATCTATAATCCCATAATAGAAGATAAACGGAAGAGTCCCCCCTTACCTGAAGGTTGATTCTTCGCTCTTCCTCGCGTCGCACTTCTTCGCTCTTCTCCTCTTTTCACGTTCAGACTTCTTTTCCCAAAATGCTGTAACCCTCTCTATTCCACAACTCCTCCTATTTTATTAAAATTGGAATAAAATTGTTTTAATTAGTAATAAGGCCTACCAATGCACCCCCTTCCTTACTAACCACAACTCAAGCCCAATTGTTTAATTCCTCATAATTCAATCAAATTAATTAAATTAAATTATGAAAATAAATGGAGTGTTACACGTTGGATGAGTGAATTAATGAGATCAGATGGCTCAGATTGTGAGGGACCACCACACGTGACACACATGCAAACACTGAATCCGAGGGTTATTTAAAAAACACGCGCGCGCAGACTGGCCAATGGGGAGGGGACACGTCTTCATCTTCAACCTCTCGCCACACTTTTAACAGCGCTTTTATGAGAAAAGCGCTGTAATTGATGAGTTCCAAACCTGCAAAATAGCGAATAGGGGTAAACAGGAAAAGAAATTTGACGCGACATGTCCATTCGACTGGGCTTGGCTCACTGAGTTCGAATATGCCATTAATTTTACTTAATTTTGCTTCTAATGGAAAGCCCTAAATTTAAGTTCACAAACCCTAGAATGGTATCTTCGTGAATACTTAACCAAACCTTAATTAAATGTCCAGAAACGATCAGAACATCACGCCTAGTTCAAATATACGATTACATCGTGTTAAATATGCACATATAATGAGATTTTTGTTAGTTTTTGTTTGAGCAAACCGTGAGCTATGAAGCTTGATTCTGAGTGCTTTGCTTGTTGAAAGTGATTAGGATATATTTAATGAAGGTTAGAGAACGTGTTTAAGTGTTTAGTTTCTATTGAAATGAGCTTGAATTTAAAATTCGAATTTCAAATTTTCTTCAAAACTACAAGTGATTACAAGAGTGGTATAAGCATTCTATTGGCTCTGAATTCGTGCTCCCTCATTACTGAAGTATGTTAGCTCTTATATAAGCATTGAAGTGCTTAAGAACTAAGCTAAAAAGCATTAAGTGCTTTTGTTGAATTCTTGACTTTTTCAACACATGTGGCTTTGCATTTGAGCTACAATGGCTTGACTTTCCACTCTCCTTCTGCTGTACTTGGCTTGGGGCAGAGTTTTGATTGATTCCTTTATGAGTTATGATCATCCAATGATCAAATGATGAATCCTTGACAAAATATGGATGTTGACAAAAAATTTCATTTTTGACTGTCTGTTGACTTTTTGGTCAAACGGGTCGTCTGTTGACTGTTTGAGCTGCTGACGGTGCGTCTGAGTGAATTGAAGTTTGAAAATTTGTATGATGGTACTTTGAGATATATGGAGGTCCATGAAATCCATTTGAGGTCTCAAAAACTTGCTTCTCCTGAAAAAAACAAGAAACCCTAATTAGGGACTGTTTGTGTATGAGACAGTTAAGCGTACCTGATTTTTGTGCAGTGCTGAGTCTCTGCTAATCATGTGATATTCAGAAGACTTCTAGAACAAAAATCTTGGAATTTTTTAAATGCAAAAGTTTGATTTGATTGATGGTACAATACACGGAGAATTGCACTGTCAGCGGTTTGACTGCCAACTGACTGTTCAGGTATTAATGTAGCAGTTAGAGTGAAAATTCAACAGTCAAAGTTAATTTTCTTTTTGTTGTTTTTGTTTTATGTGAAAGATGAAAGTTTATTTACATGACTTGTTAAAAAACACAGACATAATAAATAACTAATATTTACTGTACGCGAGCAAAATTACCGATAACAACCCTGAAAATCATTTAATGCACAGAAAAATAAATATTTGACTGGCAGAAAACACACAAAATATTATCTGAATAATTAAGCAACAGTATGACAAATAGTACAACATTTAATACTGACGGTACAAATATTACATACTATAATGAACAGTACGACGAGTAAACGATACATTTTAAGAAAATAAGAGATACGACAAACTTTAAGAATGACGATTAATAACCCATGCTACAAACAATAACATGTAGATGATTGGGAGTGTCAACATCCCAGGTCCACATTTTTCCGGGCTATGTAGATAGAAGAAAGACATGATTACCACCACAACGGTGATGACCATAAGAAAACACGTTTCTATCCGCTTCGCCATTTTTGCCGGGGGGAAGAAGAGAGAATGAATATGAAGTAGAAATTTGAGAGATGAGTTAGAATTTGATGTGAGATTTTATGAAAAAAATGAGAGGTATTTATAGAATGAAAAGAAGGATAGAGACGTTGGGGAATGAAGTGATTCCGTACAAAAGGAAAATTTGAGTGGAAGTAAGATTTGAAAGGAAATGTATGATAATGTTAGGAAAAAGAGAGATGTATAGAATAAAGTTAGGATTTTATTTTTGAAAAAGAGATTTGAAAAGAGATTTTGAAAGTAATGGAATATAGTACAAAAGTTAGTGGGAAACAAAAATTAGTAATAATTTACTTGTTACAAGTACAGTCTGAATCCCCGGACTCTGCGCCTGCAAAAGATTTAGTTCTGTACCAATTGCGTCAGTACGATTTATCTGTAAATAAATATCAAATAAATAGCGTGTGCGAAGTAAACAGTACTTGGCGTTTGCGTAAGAATAAATCCAACAGCGAGCCAAAATACCTTATAAGAAAGATTCTAAAAACCAAGTATTCATAAATCAGGATGTGAAAATCCAAGATTATATGGAACTCTTAATTTTTAGATTGAAGTTTTCTTGAAAAAAGATGCGGGCAAATTTTGGGGTATAACAGTTGCCCCTATTCAATCTTCTTAAACCTGAGGAGATTGTTTGAAATCTGAAGGTAGAAGATGATTGAACATTTAGATGCCCTAAAAATTTGCACTTACCTTGACCAGAAGAGATGTTGGAAGTTGTCTTTGAATGTTGTCTGAGAAATGTTGTTGACAGATTGAAACATTACCTGAGATGGGCCTTCAGATGCCATCTGGCAATTATGTTGATGGTTTGTTAACCAGGATGAATCCATTGACTATATCTTGATGAAGGATTTGAAAAACCTCTGGGTTAACTGTTTCGGAACCGTCCAAGGTTACCGCTTTGAGTTTTAGAGGATGATCGTTACGGAACTGTCCAAAGTTTTTCCGCTTTAGATTTTGATCGTCGTGGAACCGTCTGAGGTATCAGCTTTAGATCTTTGATGGTAGATCGTTCTGGAACCGTCTGAGGTATCAGCTTTAGATCTTCGATGGTAGATCGTTCTGGAACCGTCTGAGGTATCGACTTCGATCTGTGTTACTTGTTTTTGAGTTGATAAGTGACTTGAAAAGAGAGATCTATTCAGAATGAATCTTCGGCTTGATTATATCTGAGAGGAATGTTCGTCTGAATAGAATTCAGGGAAACACTGCATGTGATTGAGAACATCTTTGTTGAAGATATCCGTCTTCCTGAAAAAAAATCAAGTTAGTGATATGCAATGTTTATGATGCATGTAATGTATGCGTTTGTCATGAAACATTTTATGATGTGTATGTATGATGTATGATGTATGATATATGAGCGTATCAAGCTTCGGGTTGGGAGAATAAATCCCTGCTAGTCCTCTGGAGATGAAGGTATTGTGATTGTTGATGATCTTTTGTCTTGTTTGAATACCCTCGGCTGGGAACCCTTTTTGAGAACCATGGTACTCTGTTGAAGGATCTTCGACTACCGTTCGGGGATAAAAGGTAACTGGAAAGTTCTGATTTTGATGCCCTTTTAAGTGGGAATGAGAAAGAGGCATAATCCTCCGATGCACTATTTGACCAAGTCCTGATGTGGAGATCACACCTTCTGGGGATAGTAATTTGGAATAGCCCTGCTGGGGGAATAAGATTTCTCGAATCATTTCGTTTGGAGAGAAAATCTTATTGAGGAATTTGCCGAGAAATGCATTTCTCTTGGGGATTTTTCTTCTGATGCTAGTTTCGGGATGATGTCCAAGTGATTGGGACATTACCTGAATGCTGTTCCTGTTTTTTCTTGGTAAACATCAATCATATTCAAATGCACATGTTCATTCAAAATTATCATTGGGACGTTTACGTATTCAAAACAGAAAAAGTGAAAACCTTGATTTTGAGCCTAAGCTGCATTGATTTTTGAAAAAGAGCCATGATAGGCTGATTAGTACAAGGAAACAAAAATCTTAGTAGGAGGAAATTGTCATAAAGCTTTTGAAAAGTGTTTATAAAGATAAATAGCTATGTGAAAACAATCCAGTCAAGTTTCAATTCTGCTATTGCCAATCTGTCTTCGAGCATCTCATCCCTCACTTGTTGGAAGAAAGTAATTGGACTGATCGGTGTCTTTGATGTATTAAATCTTGAAGGTGAGTAGGCAACTGAACGGAACATAGGTGTACGCTTTATTCCCTAACTTTTGCCTAGGCTCCCTTTTCAGGTTTTCAGCCTACCGGGATAATTATATTTTTTTGGTCTCTAACTTTTGCCTGGATCGCCCTTTCGGGTTTTCAATCCACTGAGACGCTCATTTTTTTTGCCTAAGTTGCCCTTTCAGGTTTTCAACTTAGCGAGCTTTTCTTCAAGCGAAGTACTTTTTGACTATGTCCGCATTCACAGGGTGTGGGAAATCCTCGCCATCCATAGTGGTAAGCAACATGGCACCGCCGGAGAATATTTTCTTGATTACAAATGGTCCCTCATAAGTGGGAGTCCACTTGCCCCTGGGATCACCTTGTGGTAAGATGATGCGTTTGACAACCAAGCCACCAGTTTGGTATGCTTGACTTTTGACTTTCTTGTTGAATGCTTTAATCATGCGCTTTTGGTACAACTGACCGTGACAAATAGCTGTGAGCCTTTTCTCATCAATCAAGTTTATCTGGTCCAACCGAGTCTGAATCCAATCGTCTTCGTCTAGATCGGCTTCTTTCATAATCCTTAGGAAAGGAATCTAAATTTCAATTGGAAGAATTGCCTCCATACCGTAGACTAAGGAGAATGGAGTTGCCCCTGTTGAAGTACGCGCAGATGTGCGATAACCATGAAGAGCGAAAGGTAACATCTCATGCCAAACTTTGTAGGTTACTGTCATCTTTTGTATGACTTTCTTGATGTTCTTGTTGGCAGCTTCCACCGCGCCATTCATCTTTGGTCGATATGGAGAGGAATTATGATGTTTGATCTGGAACTGTGTGCAGAGTTCAGTAATCATTCTGTTGTTTAGATTTGTGCCATTGTCCGTAATGATCCTTTCAGGGATGCCATACCGACAAATGAGATTGTGCTTGATAAACCGGGCCACAATATTATTGGTGACAGAAGCAAATGAAGCTGCTTCTACCCATTTTATGAAGTAATCAATAGCGACCAGGATAATGAAAAACGTGACACCTAACACACATATCAATTGGTCACATATCATTTAAGTCAGAAGAGACAAAAAACACAGTCTGAGCCAATCAAAGTAAACCAGCCCACCAACTAATCATTTAATAAACCAAAGCCACAAGATATTTGGAGAAATGGACCACTGCAAGCGTGACACATCCGCAAACGGAGAGAAGCATCAGAACAAATAGAGACGCCGGAGCTAGGGCTCCGGTCGTCTTCTCCGACCAGATTCACGGCGGCGTTCGCCGTAGTTTTTTTCAGAAATCAAAAACAAAACCAACGGTCCACTCGGATTTTTCCACAGATTCCAGATCTAGCACTAGATTCATCTAATTCTAACCCTAACATACAAACCGAGCCACGTTTCTAAAATCCTAACATGAACAATCTCCACCAAAATTCAATCCGAGCCTAACAACGCTTTCATGATCGAACACTGATTTCACATACATGATAAAAACATTTGCAACTCTGATTTCAGATATATGATACAACATTTGCAGCGAATATTTCATCCACACCGAAGTAAAAATCTAGCACCACAGAGAATCCACATGAATACTATATATGATGCATGACTTCTTGATTATGAACTAAGAAGCTAAGAGATTCCAAGAACTTACCTCAAGGTCTTGAGTGAAACTCCAGCGAATCTTACGAGCTCTTGGACCTTGATGATGACGCTGAATGCAGCTTCGGGAGGATCTTGCAGAGACTGAGAAGTAAACTCGAGACTAGCGCTTCGCTTGAATCCTCAAGATTTGACTAAGACAGAAATCGTTTTGAGAAGGCACGGTGATGGAGATCGATGTTGGTGAAGGTTGAACCAGAGAGCTTTGGATCAGCAACGGTTATGGAGATGTAGTGGTGGTGAAGAAGGTGGTTGCGATGGAGAAGAGTAGTGGTTTGAAGGTTGTTAGGAGTGGTTGTTATGGTTGTTGAGTGAAGATGAGATGAGGGAACCAAGAAGAGAAGAGAGTGATTAGAGAGAGTGACGAGGGAGATGGGAGAGTGAAGAGAATTTGAAACTGGAAAATGAAGTGTGTCCTCGTGAGAGTGAATTGAGGAGAGTTTATATAGGAGGTGTGAGATTGCATGGTTAATGTATCATGAGTGTGGGACTTATGTTCATAGATTTAATAGGCAAGAGTGTGATCCAAGGGGAAAGTTCATGCTTTTGAGTTCAAGGTTTCACGTGTGGCTTGATTGGATAAGTTGCTGTTTGTGAAACAATGCTGGTGTCTTATTGGATGTGTCATGCAGCTTACTTTGCTCCTAAGTATCTTCATCCATAGATCACCATTCGTATCAATTTCATGCTCTATGGAAAGAGGGGATGGAGTGGAAGAGGTTTTGTGTTGGAGGTTTGTTGGAATAAAGGCTGGAAGTGGGGAGAAAAAGGACCTGGAACATGGTGTGTGGTTGCTGCATATGGCTGGCGCGTGTGACTTGGTTTGGCTGCATATTACTGGCCGAGATACGACTTAGTCAGGGCATGACTTTGAGTGCCTCTATCTTGCTCATTACACGTCCAATTGATATGATTCATGGCTCTTTGGAAAGGGGACATAGCAAGGAGGAGTTTGACACTAATATTGTTCAAAATGGAGACTTGTGGAGGGAGAAAATTGAACTTGAATTCAGCCCACCATGTGTTTGTAGAAATGCCTTGCGCATGACTTGGATCTTGGCCTGCCTGATGCTGCATTCGGCCAGTGTGAGGGCATGACTTTGAACACCCACAATTGATTCAATATCCACCCAATTGGATTAATTCTTGTTTCATTGTGTAGAGGGCATGGAGGAGAAGAGATGCATACCAAGTTTGCAATCATAGCACACTTGTATATCTCTAAAATCAGCTTGAGATTTGGCATGCCACATGTTTGATGAAATGCCTAGTCATGACTTGGTTTGTGACTTGAGCTGTGGCCTAGATCAAATGAGTTTTCAACAACTTCAAACCATTTTATCTCTCCATACAAGCTTCAAATGAAGAAACCTCCAACTAGAGAATTGTAGCATTCCATGATCTGAACATTTTTGATGTTGGAATTTTTCTCAAATGAGGCCTTTTGACACGTGCAAATCAGGGCTGAAGTGGACTGCTCATCAAGATTTAAAGAGCCAAAAATTTTCTAAGTGTCAAAACTTTCCATTTTTGTTATTTTTCTATTTTTGGCAACTTTTTGTCAAACCTCCGATTTTATTCGTCCTTTGACTTTTCTCGACCGATTTTCCACCAAAAGTCAATATTTGAGCGATTGACCTGATTTTGACCCAAAAGTCAACTGTTCTGATTTTTTCTCGATTTCAATGAAATTCCCGATTAATCTGCTTCTGACCAATGGAAATCAACTGAACACTTCCACACAAGCATCATGCCACTTCTCCTCACAAAATCAGCTCTTGATCAATGTATTTGACCAAAAAGTCGACTGCGTTGACTTTGGTCAAGAAACCCTAATTCAGGATGCCCAGATGAACAACAAGCTTGTATCCTCTAACCAATGTCTTGAGTTGAGAATGAGAAAACCCTGATTTCAAAAGATCTTGGGCAAGATGATAACACCCCACATTAGGCTTCAAGTCTCTTCTTCCGATCAAGGACCAATGATATGGATGCATGCAATGGTATGACCTAAATGGATGTATGTTTATGAGTGGCAAGCCAGGTAAATAAGGGTAGGACAAATTTGGGGTATAACAATTGTACCTGAGCCGTCCAAATCCCGAATTTGCCGACAAAGTTCGCCACTCAAAACCTGCATCCAGATTGCATCATCAAATTAGTAACTTATCTGAACCAGTTCAGCAAATGATCAACAAAAAAGACTGCATAATTTATAAGGAAGCATCTTAATCCAAAAACAAAAACAGACTTGCAGCAAGAGAGATAAACCAGTTCCTAACCAACCTAACAATATTGTAACCGATTCCTAACTAATTCAAAACAGAGTTCTAACAACCTAGCCAAGTCATAACCACTTCTCATAACTACCATATAACTATCAAAAGCTGAAATAACAGAATCAGTTATTAGTCTCTAACCCTCTAACGACCATAACTACCTCCTAACTAATTCTCTAATAGAATTTAACTAACAACCATTCAACTCTAACCTAACGGATTCAAAACAGAATTATCTAACAGAATGGCAGAAAAGGTTCAGAGAATAGAAACTAACCTTCAATCTCTATAAATCAGAATCACTACACTTCAAAGAGCTTCTTGAACCATTCCTCCACCCATTCTTTCACTTCATTCATCATCTTCACCACCTATCTTCCACTCTCCATGACCACTTTGTTCCCAATCTCCATAACCTCCATTGCAGCATCTCCTCCACCTCTGAACTGAGCTCTAACTTTAAGAATCGAGCAATCTTCATTCCTCTCTGAAGTCATCATCTTCATCACCTTCAACTCACCATAACAGGACCTTCGGCTTCTCCTCCGATCCATCTTCAACCAACGCTTCATCTTACTTTTCACCATACAAAGAGAACTCTCTAACCTTGCTTTTCTTCATAAGAACAACAACTTCACCGCAACCTCGTCTCCAATCTTCAACCTTCTCTTCCACCATTTCCGGAAAGTTATGCTTCATCTTCATCTGTTCACTATGACACAATTCTTCGGTTCATCTTCAATCCTCTGCAATCCTCAACAAACTCCATTGTCACCGAAATCTTTAAATTCCCTAATCTTCATCGGCAATAACAACCTCACCACATACCTTCGATGCAACTAGAGGAGATCGAGAGAGAACAGAGAGATGACAGCTGAGAGTGTGAATCAAAGAGAGGTGATCGTTGTTCATCACGCGGCCATTTGATATTGGTGCCACCGCGCTTTCATCGGAGAAGTGGAGCCTCCGCCGTCGTTCACGAGTGAAAGGAAGAAGAACTCTGATGGTCGCAACTTTAAACCTAATCCCCAAATCTCAATTTCCATTTTTATTTAATTGTTTTCTTTTTTTATTATTTTTTATTAAGAAAAATAAAATCTGAATGAAACAAAAACGAAATTGGATCAACCGTCAATAACACATTGGGCCGAATTATTGCTTTGCACCCCCTCTGGGCCCATGTTCCCTTTTGACATACAAAAATCTGCAACAATAAGAACTCTACTAGGCCAACACCCCGGGCCCAGCGCCTATGCTATCTGCACCCTTTAATTCCAGTTCATACCCCCTGGCTCTATATCTTAATTAGTAGAACTTAGGTCTTTTAATTAGATTTCTTACCATTCTTTTTAGTAAATAAAGAACTAATTTTTTCCTACCATTTTAGACTTTAATACATAAATTATGACATAAAAAATAATCATTAAAAATATTAGTTTTAGGCTAATCATTCTAGTTTTTTTCTTCATTTAGAATTCTTTTCTTGTCTATAAAAATCAACATAAAAATAATAGTACTTTTAATTCACTTTTGTGCTATATTTTGACTTGTTCTATTTCATGCTCTTGTACTATTTTCATGTATCCTACTTGTTGACTTCTAATTGTGATCTTTATTTTCATATTCTTTTATTCCTAACCTTAGGTAGAAACCATGATAACATTAGGTAGAAATTCCCTTCATACTTAGGCTAGTTTCTTTTCCTTTTCAACTTTAAAACACCTAACAATATCCAAATTAAATCCCCATAAAAAATACCAAGAAAATACTAAAAAAAACATTAATAAAAAAGTGAAAATCATTAAATAGGGAATGGAAGCTTGAATCTCCCTTGCTTAAGGGAATCATTCGAGTGCTTGGATCTCCCTTGCTTAAGGGAACCATTCGAGCGTAAGTTTCCAATTTCTAAAAAACACAAACAATAGAGCAACTCGAGTCTCCCTTGCTTTAGGGTTCGACTTGAAATGCTCAAAATCTCTTCTTCATCTCGCCTCCGAGGCATTCTTTCCCTTAATCGGACATGTTGCTTCCTTTCAATCGCAGACTGGTAACACATAAGACTCCACTCAACGAGCTGCTATCCTGACGCTAGATTGCGAACGTAACTCCGTCCACTAAAAAACACAAAAACAAACAAAACTAAAGAGCCGAACTACGGCGCTCTGATTCCTGAAAAGGATACGTAGGCATTAGGACGCGGGGCCTAAGCGAGCACAACTATTTATAAACCTTATTTTCCCCGTGTTTCTTCTTCTTTCACTTTGCATGCATTCCCTTAGTATCAAGCTCTAGATTTATAGTACACACCCTTTAGATAGCAACAAACGTAGGTGGATACCATCGAATACGATGGGCGTGAGGGGTGCTAGCACCTTCCCCTTACGCAACCAACTTCCGTACCCTACCTATGGTCGAAAGACCTCATTCTTATTCTTTTTAGGTTTGCTGACGTTCCTTTCCTTTTAGGATAGATATGTTAGTGGCAACTCTGTTGATCATTTCGCGAGCGTGCGACAGTAGTCTAAGGGAAGGATCAGAATAGCCATTTACTTTTAGGCAACCGGAGGATACCTCAGCACTTCGTAGGCAACTTCGAGGGACGAGATCATATTAGCGAATCGAAGGCAGCATCATTAGGGACTTATGATCTAAATGAGTTGAGGGAAACATTGCTGAGGTATCCTCGTATTCGAGGGACTTGGCTATTCTGCATTAAAACACAAGGCAACAGGAAACAGGCAACAAGAGGGGTACCATAAAAGGTGCGTGGGTGCAACAATCCCGTGATCAGATTCATAATAAATTATCTTGTAATTAAGTGCCTTCAAGGCCACACAATACAACCAGGGAACAGTTACATAATCAGCCACGGGGATGGGGAAAAAAGAAAAGCAATAAACTTAAACCCCAATAGGGTTTGACATAATTAATAATTTTAAAGAAGAAATTAAAATGAGTGAGGTTTTAGGGTTACCGACTAATCGAGCTTTGACGGTTGGCTAACCCTGAAAATTTGAAAAAAGAAAAATAAACACAAAGGGGGTGAGTGTATGGCCAGTTCATTGATATTAAAGACAAAACCATGATTTTAAATCAAAAAGGAAAAAATAAAAAAATTAAAATTTAAAGGAAAAAGTAAATGTTTAGAAAACAAAAAATAAATATTTAAATTAGAAGAATAGAATCAGGGACTTAGCTTTGATCTGATATGGCTCGTGGTCGATGGAAACCCTGGTACTAACCCTGAAAAATTTCACAAGGAAAACGTTTTTAGTGTATGAGTGATCTAGTGACAAATCTCACAAACCCTGATTAGGGCACAAATTAGCTATGATTAATAAAATAATAAACTAATTGAAATAATACCAAAGTTACGGAGAAAAATCGAGAGTTCGAATCAATATATCAACTAAATAATTATTGGATGTAATCCTAATTATTTAATTGATAAAAAGTTTTATTTGAAAATAATATTGAATTTTAAATAATAATAAAACAATTATGAATAAAATTTTGAAAACTCGAACTTTTGATAAAATAAATAATTATAATTTGTTATAATTTATTAAGATAAAACTATAATAATAATTATGATGGAAATACAAAAGAAAGTAAGAAAATAGAATGTAATAAAAATTAAAAAGAATTAGAAAAAACTCAGCTTTTGATTCCATGTGGTGCATCCTTGAGGGTCTATGGTGTGCCATCAAATTCATGGGCGTTAGATCTGGAATGGGTATCGATCCAATGGTGGATACGTGAGGAGTACCATGTGCACTGATTGGTGAAGAGTGCTGGATCTTTGAGTCGTGTCTTTGATGGAAAAATAATAACAGGGAACGTGAAGGCTGGGGATCGAACCCCTACCCTCAGAGTTGTTGGCGCCTCCCACTTGCCACCAAGCCACATGTTTTTCACTGTTAACATATACTTCACAAATAATATATATAAAACAAAACATTAAGATTTTTAAACGAAAAGAGCGCGCGTTCCGCCAAGGGGTCATCTTCTCCACGCGTTTTTTTTCAGAATGGTAAGGATCTTTACCCACGGTTTTATACCGTAGCCATATGGCCTTGCCTTCAAAGCCTGAAAACCATCATCAAGACACACAAACAAAGAAACTAGATCGAACATTCAAGACCTCAAGAATCCAATGCATTCATTGATTTGACTTGCAATTGTCTCTACACAAAATCCCTAATTCAAAGCTTCCTAAACCTAGCCATGGCAGAATTCTTCTTCGACAACAAAAATAAGATTAAACCACCCAAAAGACTCACAAACATGATTATGAACGAGAATATGTAGTCAAAACACATTTATGGTGCGTAAATCATAGGAACCAATTCTTGAAAAGGGAAGAACAAACCGTGAGATGTAGAGGTCGGCTCTGAACGTGTTAGCGCTTTGTGAAGAACTGGAACACTTTAGGGGAGATCGAGGAATGTCGTGTGATGCTTGGAATGGCTTCAATTGGTCTAGGACTCGGTTTTCTATATCAATTTTTTCACGATTTTTATGAAACCGTGTGGGATCCTCTTGCAGCCAAAAAACCCCCCAAACCTTGTGGATATCCTCTGTTCTTATAGTATAAGGCCTTAGGTTAACAAAATTGATCTCAATCTTCTTGAATCAAAGATTTGAAGATTGACTTGAATATGGCTTCAAAACCTTCTAAACTTGGCCAAAATTCAATATTCTCTTCCCAATTTCCATTAAAACGAAATTGAAATAAAAAGATGATATTTGGATGATTAAAATTGATTGGAAATAAAAATAGAGCACATCTTTTATATTTTCCTTTAGTTATTTGGTTGGAATTGTATTTTTAAGTGAATAAAAATTCAATAAAAATAGTATAAAAATCAAATAAATGTGGGATTTCGTTTGGAGGCTCTTATTGACTTGGGGAACAAGATTGGACCATAAAATATTGGGCCCCTTTGCAAAAAGATTCTTTTTGGAGCCCTTTACTTCACATTTTTTTCTTCAAAATTGCCAAACTTTGACAAGGCATATTTCCCTCAATTTTTAAGGTATGAAGGAGTTCTAGGACTTTTTGGAAACCTAAAGATATCCTCTATAAGCCACTTACGAAGCCTTTTCCATTTAAGGATTTTATCCTGATGATATTGGCTTTGACAAAAAACTGCTTTCGGTTGACTTTCAAAAAGGACCTATAATCTCTTGATCCATATCTCTCAAATGGTGCATTTTTAGACTTGGCATGTGAGAGACAAAATTGTAGAGAATTCAATTTCCTTAAAAATTAGCTTTGGATAGGAAATTTATGATGTTCCATGTGGGAGTTATGGCTGGTCAAAGTTCAGTTGACTTTCTCCTATGAAAACCCTAATTTAGGAACTTTTGAATTTGTTGATTTCTGATCTTTCCTTGATGAACCATGATCAATCCTTGATCAAATGGTGAATGATACTTTAAAATAAGGTTGTTGACAAAAAATCAGGAATTTTGACTGTGCTTTGACCACAGTTGACTTTTAGGTCAAATCAGTCGACTGTTGACTTTTTGAGCAATTGAGTGATGAACTCCTTGACTTGAGACCTGAATTTTGTCATGGAGGTATTTTGGAATATCATAAACCATATGAGATGCCTTGGAGATTTTGATCCATTGATTTTCTTCAGAATAACAAAAACCCTAGTTCTTTGAGCCTCTGCTTAGGAAGAGGTGGCTTTGAGTATTGTGCCTTGACTTGATTTTGAACAAGAGAAATAGTATGGGCAAATTTTGGGGTATGACACCCTCCTTTTTGATGCTTAGCAAGCTTTCACTTGGAATTGAGTTGACTTTGAGCCAAAGAAAAAATGCTTGTTCTCCCTCTGAAACATTGCACACAAACAACACAGCTTAAAAAGCATAAATCAATTTTAGACTCACACTACAACTTCTCCCCATTTGACAACATCAAAAAAGATAGATCGAAATGGGTCTACAAACCAAATAACCAACCAGAAAATAAATAAATCCAGATGAACATATGAGCTAAACAGCTAAGAAGAATATACAACAACAAAGATTGGATACAAAACTAAAGATAGACATGCTACATGAAACAAAATGCAAATAGATATGCAACAACAACATTCAACAACATAAAAATAAATGTTCAAAAACTATTATGTAAAGGAATATTAAATAATGCATGAAAAAGTATACAAATGCTCAAATGTACACAATTAGCAACAGACATTTAAAAAGACTTAAGTGCAAAGAAGACAATAAAAAACATATGCTAGAGATGAATGAGTAAAATAAAGAAGATAATAAGCAAACTAATAAACATATATAGAACAAAAAATAAAATAAACTGGATACAAGAGTTATAGAAACATACCAATGTAGTTGGCAAAAAACTATGATTTGCTACAAAATAGTGTTAGTGAAAACAAAATATACATAGAAAATGAAACTAAACATAATTATCATTCTATTTAAAGCACAAGGAATCTAAGATTCCCAAATTCCTACAGATCTTGCAAAAAGGTTCCGATGACAATGGTTTTGTAAAAGTTTCAACAAGTTGACTTTTAGTGTCAACGTATTCAAAAATAGCATCCCTTTTTTCAACATGATCTCTAAGAAAATGGTGTCAAATCACAATGTGTTTAGTTTGTGAATGGGGTAGCAAATTCTTAGTGAGGCTTATCACACTTAATCAGAATGTAGCCAAGTTTTAAATCATAATCTAGTAAGTTTTTCTTTAGCCATATGACTTGTGCACAATAACTACCAGTGGTTACATATTCGGCCTTGACGGTATAGAGAGCAACACTATGCTGGTTCTTACTGTACCAAGAAACTAAAGAGCTTCCAAATAAGTGACATGTACCACTATTGCTTTTCCTATCCAAATTGAACCCAGCAAAATCAGAATTAGAAATGTCTACTAAACTATAAGCGCTACCTTTAGGATACTAAAGACTATGTTTCTAGGTTCTACTAAGATACCTCAATTATTTTTACGATATTAAAGTGGGAATCCTTAGGTGACGCTTGATATCTAACACACATGCATGCATTAAACATGATATTTAGCCTACTTTTAATTAAATAAAGTAAGGATTTGATTATACCTCTATACCTGGTTATCTCGAAATTTGCTCATTTCTCGTCTTTGTCAATAAACACATTTGAAGCCATGGGTATTGAAATACTTCTCGAATATTCCATATCAAACTTCTTGAGAAGCTTTAAGCAGTATTTTGTTTGACTTATAAAAGTTCCTTCTTCGTCTTTCTTTATTTGATATCCTAAAAAATATGTCAGCTCTCCCATAAGAGACATCTCAAATTCTCCCTGCATCAAACTTGCAAACCCTTGACAAAGTGATTCGTTAATAGAACCAAAAATATTATCATCAACGTATATTTGAATTAGAAGAACATGCTTTTCTTTGAATCTAATAAACAAAGTAGTGTCCACTTTACCATGATTGAATCCTTGTTTCATTAAAAATTCACTCAATCTCTCATACCAAGCTCTTCGAGCTTGTATGATACCATAGAGGGCTCTTTTCAGTTTAAAATATAGTTTAGATTATCATGTTCCTCAAAACCCGAGGTGTGTGAGACATATACCGCTTCGTTTATATGGTCGTTAATAAAAGAAAATTTAACATCTAATTTGATAAAGCTTAAAATCCAGGCAGCAAGCGAATTCCAAAAGGAGTCTAATTGTTTCTAGACGAGCTACATGAACATAAATCTCCTTGTAGTCTATTCCTTCAGCTTGACTATATCCTTTTGCCACTAATATTACTTTATTTCTAGAAATTATGCAATTTTTATCCATCTTGTTCCTAAATACCCATCTAGTGCCAATGACAGTTTTATGAACTAGACGCAAAACAAGGTCCCAAATGTCATTACATTTAAATTGGGTAAATTCTTCCTACATAGCAAGTAATCATCCCTCGTCAAGTAAAGAATCAAATATCGATTAAGGTTAAATATGAGAAATGAAAGCAGAGTAGTTACGAAAATTATTGACTTGTGATCTAGTTCTTACACCTCTTTTGATGTCTCCCAAAATGTAATCTAATGGATGATCCTTTGCGATTTTCCAATCTTGAGGTAGATGGTTTGAGGTCTCTTGTTTGTCATCCTCATGTAAGCTTTCCTTTTTATATTCATTAATGTCCTCGTCCTTTGGTAAAGGAGGAGGATCCCCTTTGGAATTTTCATCGTTGATCAACTTCTCAGTTATCACACCTGAAACATCAGAATAAATTCCTTTCCCCGTCTTTTGGGATGAGGAATCATAAAATGAAACATGAATAGATTTTTTTAATGAATGTGTTCTATGGTTTTAAACTCTATAAGATTTACTCGTAGATCAGTACCCTAAGGGGCTGTCTAGGAGTTGGTTTTTGGAGGGTTTTGGAGGGGAATGATTTGGAGGGTTGCGTCTATATCTTAAAATGTGATCGATATTTTTTTAAATTAAATAAACAATATGATTTTATATGCTAATATAGTATATTTTTTAAAAAAAAATTTAAAAATATCACACACATTTAAAGATATAGGCGCAACCCTCCAAAATCTTTCCCCTCAAAAACCAACTCCCAAACAACCCCTAAGAATATCCCTTCATCGGACTAGCATCAAACTTACCAAGATTGTCCTTTTCGTTATTTAAAATGAAACATTTGCAACTGAAAACGCAAAAATAAAAATATTTGATTTTCTATCTTTAAGCAAGTCATAGGGCGTCTTCTCTAGGATGGGTCGAATAACCACCTTGTTTAACACATGGCATGCAGTATTAATCGCATCCACAAAAAAGTACTTATGTAGGCTCATTTCACTTATCATGATTTAAGCCAATTAGTCTAAAACACAGTTTTACGCTCAAGAACACCATTCTATTGTGGAGTTCTCGAACATGACAAGTTATGAGAAATCCCATTCTCGGTACAAATTTTTTGAAATTGATGTAAACAAATTCACCACCATGATCACTATAGAGTGTGATAATTTTCAAAGTAAAAACATTTTGGACAAGATTAACAATCTAAAGTAGTCACCAACAATCACAAACTCGTAATAATTGCCTCCTAAACTTTTTGTCTGCGAAGGGACAAAAAAGTCTAGACGGAGAAGCTGAAGAGCTTTTAATGTCGAAATAACCTTTTTCGATTTAAATGACACTCTTGTTTGTTTTCCCATTTGGCAAGCATCACATAGATTATCTTTTGAAAATTTAATTTTAGTAAGACCAATCACTAGATTATGTGGAACCTTGTACTGCATGTAATAAGCTTTGTTTTGATGATGACAATTGTGAAGATATTCAGTATGATAAAGATCCAACATGATGACAACTGTAAAAGATCAGAAAAGATAACATTCTGCATAATAAAGATGCAACCATTAATAAAGTCAACCAATGTACTTAAGCGGTTAAAGATGCAAGCCATGTGTTTAATAAAAGATTGACAAAGTTTTCAGATAAAGCTTCAAACATCAACAAAGGTTGTTCAGACAAAGACAAACAAATATATTATATCAATAACCTCAGGAGATCTCAGACAAAATGTCAACATAATAAATACATTAGACACAAACTTAGGGAAGTTATCCCAATTTAGTAAGTGAGTAAAACTTTTGTAAAAGCATAAGTTCTTTCTTTATAGAAGTATATGGATATAAGTATGGACACACTTAAAACATTTTTAAAATTTATTGAAAAGAATAAACCTTGAGAATTATATATATAAGTTGCATAGAAAATGTTGGGAGCATTCAAAAAGCTAGAAAATATTTTTTGACTAGATCTAATCGATTAAGTAAATTGATTAGATTTACGTGTTATTGTGGAACATGGTTGTTTGAATGCACTCAATCGATTAGCAACAACTATATATCAATTCTTACCTATTTTGGAAATCATAGCGGTTACATTTAAATGAGTTAATCGATTGGTCTAATTGATTAGTAACGATCATTTTTTACTTGACGTTTTTCCTCTTTTGGAGGATTTCAAGCCTATAAATAGAGGTCTCATTCCTTGTTTCATTTCATCCAGAACTCAATTTATGAATTGATACTCTCTCTCTCTCTCTCTCTCTCTCTCTCTCTCTAAGTTTTCATTTTCACTTTCTCTCACTAGTTCTTACAGCCAAATTCTTTTGTGAGAAAAGATCTTTTGTGAGTGAGGCGTCTTTGTAATTCTGGTGGGTGGCATTGTATAAGTTCTTCAAAAATGTTGTTTAAGCATCTTGGATAAACACAATCCATTTAGGGATAAAAATATGTGGTAGGAAGCTAAACTAGTTAAAGGCTTTGGTTAGGGATTGTGTGATATGTTCCTGATATTTATTTAGGTTGAAGATCATTAATACTGATGAACTTTCCATAAGGCTATTGGAAATCCTTGTTCATTTGAAGGATGAATTTTATCAATATTGATGAACATACCATTAGGATCATGGTTATCCAATTTAAAAGCATGGGTTAGAAGATCAACTTGTTAAAATCTCAAGAGGTTATTGGTTATCCTATTAAATCAAATTGAGCTCAGATATTTCGTGGAGAGAAGATTAATCACTTCAATCAACAGTTGGAAAGGAAGCTTGGCCACTTCAATCTCATTAATTTCAATGGAGAAGATGCGAACGACCATATATTACGTCTTTTATTTTCATGGTTGTAAGATAACCACTAATTCCTTGTATAAGGGGGTTTGTGAGCTTCACCTACTAAAAGCTCTCAAGTATATAATGGAAACTCTCACGATCAACTCTTGGGGAGAGGAGTAGATCCTTTTGATTTAACCGAACCTCTATAATTCTCGATGATTTTCTTCTTCCCTTAACTCTTTTATTTTTTGCACTATATTTTTATATTATGCTGCTTAGATATAGAAAAATATTTTCAAACTGATTTTAATCTCAAAAGTTTTCAAAATCATGTTTTTCCAAATTCACCCGCTCTTCTCTTGTGTGTGAAGCCTCAAGTCAAACAAGTAGCATCAGAGCCTAACTCTTATTTAAAGGACTAATCGTCTCAGGAGGAAGATGACTTCCGACACAAGATTCTTTTTTCAAAGTTCACCACCACTTTTGAAAATTCATTCCTTCTTTTTTATACATGTATTTTCTTCAAAAGTAAAATTTGTTTTCTTTTTAAAGTTATTCAATGGTTTGATTTACCCTGCTCATCAAATAAATGATTAACAAGTGGAAAAATCTCTTTAACCAAAAATAAATTATAAATTTTGTTTGATAAAACCGCCAAGGAAATGTAGGATTCTTAGGAAAATAATTATTGAGTTTCTCCAAGTATCAAGCCGGTGGATATGAATGCATGTGGCAAAGAAATTCTTGTTCTCAAAGCTTTTTAAAAATTATTGTTACTAACATTTATCAAGAGAATTAAGAATTGGAATATTTATCCAACTATTAAACCTATAGATAGAAACCTTCATGAATTTCAGGAAAAATCATGAGAGAAGGAAATCATAAAATTTTATACAATCAAAAGATTAAACTAGAAGATCATCACTCATATCGTGTTCCATTTCTATCAACATCCTCATGTTCAAAGAACAAAGAAGATGAAGAAGTTCCTTAAAAAGATGAACAAAGAAGAGGAAAAAATTTCAATCTTGGGGAGAAATATAAAGAATCGTCTTCCAACGAAGAAGATAACACATGCTCAAAGGCACCCTACAAGAAAGATAAAAAATGGAAAGAAAAAAAATTGAATAACATATTTACTTGTTTTGCAGGCAATGCGGTCTAGAACTCTAAAGAAATATGATTTGAAGAAGAAAGCAAAATCATACTCTAGAAGTATACATTTTAAGTCTTTGATCCTTGTAGATAAATGATGATGATATAAGTTAACAGTTATGATTAAAGCAACTCTATTTGAGAATTTCTCAATTTAATGATCTCCGATGATCAAAAAAATAAATAAGCATGCGATGTAATTATTTATTTGTTTGTTTTGCTAACTCTCGCATCCATTGATGTGTGGAGAAGGATACACTATTAAGGTGTTCTTCCCTAACGGAATTTCATCAAGAATTTTTCTTAATGTAGGTAAAATCATCTCAAGGTTGAAATAATCAATTAACCGGATTAATCCCTTAAAACAATTATTTTTAACTCTTTAATATTTTAAATATGTTTCTTTTAAATAATTTAATTATCTGTAACCGTTAAAAACAAGTTTGTTCAAGTGCTTTCAAGCTTAGGGGTATCAAAAATGTGAATAAGAGGTGTTAAGAAAGAAATAAGGCCTAACAACCAAACCAAAACACCAAGGAAGCCTAAATGAAGAAAATTAATCGATTGACTTAACCGATTAGAAGATTCAAAACGCTGAAATTCGAACTTTGAATAACTCCCTAACGAATATTTGAAGGAGGTAATGTTGTAACGGATAGTTGCAACAAAACATTCTAAAAAACTATCGGTACTAATCGATTAGTCAGTCGATTAAATGATGATTATATAAAGAGGTATGTTCCATCCTTCTTCACTACACCAATTATTACTTCTTAGTTGCATAAAAACTACTTTTTACGTTCATAACTCATCATCATCGTAAAAAATAGCCCCAAAAAGAATGTGTTCTTCTCAACCATCACCATCCTACTTCTATGAGGATTTCTCAAGCCTAGCTCAAAAAACCAACTTCAATATTTACTACTCCAATAGAGAACTCCTCACCACTCACTACTTAGATGAAGAACTCTACAAATATGCTCCTTCATAGAAACATTCAACTTTGCAAGGTTTAAAATATTTGTCTTAGAAAAACCAAAAAAAGGTATTCCAATCTGGTGAGAAAATTCTATGCAAACCTTACCTATACAAATCAGATCATCCAATCTGAAGTCAAAAAGCATCCCTTGTCCTATCTCTTGAGGATTTTGCAAACATTTGCAACCTATCCTACCTATAAGAAGAATATGATCAAAATTATGAAGGTAATGAACTTGACCTTGACACTCTTGCCCACTCCTTCCTCATCGATTCTACCTCCTTCGTACCTTCTCCATTCATTATAGGAGTCATTCAACCTATCATTAGATTATTTCACTACACCACTGGCCGAATCTTATTTCCAAGAAAATGCAACTATAACATAGTTTCAAGATCAAATATACTTGTTGTCTGGTTCCTTCATAACCAAATTCCCAAAAATTGGGCATATGCAGTTCTTTCTCATATGTTAGAGAGAAAAAGAAAGAACAACATCTTTCCTGATGTTGAACTCATCAGCAAAATCCTCCAAAACACTAGATATCGCTTTGGAGAGGAAGAACCTATCTTTGAGCACATAAAGATTGGACAAGCTACAATAAGTAAAATGGGCTTCACAATTCAACAAGGGGAAATTGTGGCCCAACAACCAAGAAGAAGAGAAATAAGAAACACTCCTCAATCAAGCTCCAACAACAACATCCTTGAAGAGAAAACAAAGATAAATGAAAAGATCGATTTTCTAATCGAGAAAATGGTTAGGAAAAACCTCATCTCACCATTAGCCTCTAGCAAAGATTATGAGATGAACTAAAAAAAATTTTATACTTTCATTTTCTTCTTGTTTGTTTCTTGCATTTCCTTTCCTTGTTATAATGCATTTTTCCTTCAAATAATATAAGTGTGTTTTTGTTCTATTAACTATTCTATCTTTATTTTCCTAATATATCTGCTCTACAAAAATTAATAATGACTATGCTTAAAACAAAAACTAAATTATGCAACCTTGTTTTTACCCTGAATACCATTAGATATCTTACCAAAAATCTTGTCACACAAGTAAAAATTTTATCTCCCAAAAAGTGTGACACTTTCTAAGCAATGATTTGAATATCCTTGCTAGGCATACCTTAAGATGAAAAGCTTATACATGTTTTTGAAAACCTTATATGTATATATGTACCATCTAGAGAAATATTTCCTATACCACATACATGCTTCATCACTATCTATGCCATCTGTGTCTTATATGCAATTATGCCATGTGTAAAGATTAGGAAACCTTGTTTAGAATAAACTAGTAGAAGACCCGTGCGTCCGCACAGGTAAAATAAATATGTAGCAAATCACCAACATGGTAAATCCAATATGTTTAATCACTATAAATATTTACAAATATTTTGTTAATTAAAATAAAAAATGAATTATGATGACAGTGACCCATAAAATAATATTATTTTAATTATTAAAAATAAAACATAAAATAAACCGATAAAAATTTTAATTAAGGTTTATTCTAAGTCCAGGTCAATATGAAATTAATATTAAGTGTACATATATGTTAATTAATTTGAATCCTGATTAAGAGGTGTTTTCATATATAATGTAGAAACTTTTAAAATATGATTATTCACAATATTAAAAATTTAGAGTACCAATAACTGCAAATATTTAAAAATAAGTATGTAGAAAATCACCAACATGATAAATTCATTATGTTTAATATCTATAAATATTTATAAATATCACTAATAACTATAAACATTTACAAACATTATGCTGATTAAAATAAAAAAGGTATTGCATGATACTGACCCGTGAAATAATGATAGATTTTGTTACACATCTAAATTTAAAATTTAAAATTAATTTATTTATTTTAAAATAAATGACAATTATATAAATTTTAAAGTATGTATAATATTATATAAATGATAGAGTAAAATAAAAAAAGGTATTGCATGATAGTGACCCGTGAAAAAATGATAGAATTTTGTTACACATCTAAATTTAAAATTTAAAATTAATTTATTTATTTTAAAATAAATAAAAATTATATAAATTCTAAAATATGTATAATATTATATAAATGATAAAGATAAAGAGAAGTGTTTAGGTGAGAGAAAATTGTGGTGTTTGAGAAGGAAATGAAAAAGTTGAAATATGTGTAAAAGCTTTACCTGGGTAAAGAAGGGAAATCATGAAGATTTGACAAATAGATGTGCCACTTGGAGGAAAAGAAAAATATGATTGGGTAGTACAAATTTATTTAGTCAATTACGTAAAAGGGCATTGTGTAGTGTAAACTTTATTTTGCTTGAAGGGTAATATAGGGAGTTTAGTGGCATGTTATAATCTTAGGTAGATAGTTGATATATGATTTCCCACTAAGTGTGACATTTTCCTCATTATACTATGAATATGTGTTTCAGCCTAGAACAAATATCTTGATGTCATGCTTGAGTATGTATTAAGGAATCTTGTTTCTTGTCTTCTAAGTATAATACCTTATGCTATGCCTAAATACATTTTAGGAAAACTTACTTCGGACATCTATTGTCAAACACATGCTTCTTGTTATGACATAATCTTTGATATGCATAACTTTCTCTCATCACTACTCGTCTATGCATTTCATAATTTGTTCAACATTTTGCATGAAAAGTAATATGATGACCTATCACATGATCTATATTAATTGTGATGATAAAATATGCCATGATACCCATGTTATGTATAAAATTGTCCCATATCATGACATGCCTGAATATATATCTTAGGAAGTCTTGTTTGCGCACACTTTAGAAAAAGATAAAATGTTTCTCTCAAGTACGACATATTCTATACCATGATATTTGTCCTAAAAAACTTCATATGTTTTCTTGCCTATATGCATGTCATGTTTGTAACATAAGATTGTTGTTAAAACTAATATTAGGGATTAAATGCCATGTATAATAATAATAATACTTGAAGAAAACTTGCTTGACATATAGGATACATGCTGTAATATTTATTATGACATTATTACTCACTATACCATGATATTCTCTATGATATGTTTGCTAAATATTTTCTATATATGTCAAATGCATTGTGTCATGTTATTGCTACATTAGATTTGAAATATGATTGCATGAATAAGTTACATGTATGCTCATAATTATCTATCATGACATAATTAGAAATACATGAGAATATCATATTTGCATCTTTTACCCGCCTTTTTGATTTCGACAAAAGGGAAGAAGTATACTCTCAGGGGGGAGGTATAGACTTTATCTAACTCAGGGGGTAGGTATACACTATATCTAACTCAGGGGGAGTATTACCACTCCAAAAATATTACTTTATTTCTTTTACTACCTCCCCTGAGAGATGATTGTCATCATCAAAAAGGGGGAGAATGTGGAACCTTGTTTTACAAGTAATAAGTTATGTCTTGATGATGACAACTGTGAAGATATTCAGCATGATAAAGATGCAACATGATGACAACTTTAAAATATTACAAAAGATAACATTCACCATAGTAAAGAGAGAACCATTAAGAAAGTTAACCAATGTACTTAAGGGATTAAAGATGCAAGCCATGAGTTTGATAAAGGATTAACAAATTTTTCAGATAAAGCTTCAGACATCAACAAAGGTTGTTCAGACAAAGGCAGACAAACTGATTATATCAAAAGCCTCGGGAGATCTCAGACAAAATGTTAACGCAATGAGTACATCAAACACGGATTTAGGGAAGTTATCCCAATTTAGTAAGTGAGTGAAACTTTTGTAAAAGCATAAGTTCTTTCTTTATAGAAGTATATGGCTATAAGCGCTCACAAACACACATACACTCACAATTAAAACCTTTTTAAATTGTTTTTAAAAGAATAAACTTTGAGAAGTATATATAGAAGTTGTATAGAAAATGTTGGGAGCATTCAAAAAGCTGGAAAATAATTTTTTAACTAGATCTAATTAATTAAGCCAATCGATTAGATTGGTGCGTTCTTGAGGAACAAGGCTATCTGATTGCACTTAATCGATTTGAAATGGCTATATATCATTGCTTACCTATTTTGGAACTCATAGTCGTTACATTTAAATGAGTTAATCGATTGGTCTAATCAATTAGTAACAGACATTTTTTATTTAATATTGTTTCCTCTTTTGGAGGATTTCAAGCCTATAAATAGAGGTCTCATTCCTCGTTTCATTTCATCTAGTACTCATTTGTGTATTAACACACACACACACACACACTCTCTCTAGGTTTTCATTTTCACTCTCTCTCACTAGTTCTTATAGCCAAATGTTTTTGTGAGGAAAGATCTTTTGTGAGTGAGGTGTCTGCGTAATTTTGGATGGATAGTATTGTATAAGTTCTTCAAGAATGTTGTTTAAACATTTTGGTTTAACACAATTTACTTAGAGATAAAAATATGTGGTTGGAAGTTGTGTTGATCATGATCGATGATGCAGAGGATATGAGAAAATAATCTTTTTTAGAAGAGAGGAATAATTGATAATTTATTTGTTGTGAATTCAATGGCAAGAACAAAGTATAAACCAAGGGAAGAATAAAGGACAAGGAAGAAGAGGAACACGATAATTGGTTATAACCGTTATTCTTTCACTTTCTCTTAAAACAAGATTACAAGTTTACAAGAATAACAAATAACCTCTCTCACCCTAAATTAGGATTTGCAGCTTAGCAATGATGAGAGACTAGTATGCTATTTATAATAAAACCTAACATACTAACTAATGGGCTTTTTCCACAAGGCCCATTACACAAGCCAACTTAATAAACAAGCTAACTTAACAAATTAGGGGTTTAAACACTAAACCTAATTTAACATGCTAACAACCCTAGCATCTTCGACACAAGCATGTGAACAACCTTCAACTTCATGCTTAACCCTGTCGAACCAAGAAGCTACCCTTCGGCCATACTAGAGTTCGATCCAATATCTCACAAATCTCCACCTTGGATCTAACTCTACAACATCAAGGGAACAAACTAGCTTTCTTCATGCAGCTTTAGCAACTGCATACAGTGGAAAAACTTGCAACTCGGTAATGTCTTGGTGATCATATCAGCAGCATTGTCTTCAGTCGAAACCTTCAGCACTTGGACTTCTCCACGCTCGATTACTCCTCTGACGAAATGTAGCCTCACATCAATGTGCTTAGTTTGCTCATGATAGGCTGAATTCTTCGACAGGTGTATTGCACTTTGACTATCACATTTAACAGTGATACCTCGACCTTGAAGTTTCAGCTCCTTCGCAAAACCTTCAAGCCACAATGCTTCTTTCACAGCTTCAGTTAATGCAATATACTCCGCGTGGTTGATAGAGCAACAACCTTCTGAAGTGTTGCTTTCCAACTAATTGTTGTGCCAAACATAGTGAAAACATATCCAGAAATAGATTTCCTGGAATCCATACAACCTGCATAATGAGAGTCGACATATCCTTCGATTACTGCTTTACCATCTTCACCCAAGGCTCCACCATAAATTAGGACTCTATTCAAAGACCCATTTATGTACCTTAAAATCCACTTCAATGCTTGCCAGTGAGCCTTTCCAGGATTCGCCATGTACCTGCTTACAAGACTTACTGCGTATGCTATGTCGGGTCTAGTACAAACCATAGCATACATCAAAGAACCGACTATATTAGCATATGGGATGCTATTCATATAGGCTCTTTGGACATCAGTACTGGGACACTGATCAATACTCAGCTTGAACTGAGGGTTTGTTGGAGTCACAACTGGCTTCGAATTCGACATACCAAACTTTTCAAGAATCTTCCGTAGATATGCCTCTTGAGATAGGCATAACTTCGACTTCTTTCTATCTCTTCGAATGTCAATTCCAAGAATCCTGGAAGCAGCTCCCAGATCCTTCATATCGAACTCCTTATTGAGTTCAGCCTTCACCCTCATCACATCTTCGACACTGTTGCTTGCTATGAGAATATCATCAACATAAAGCAACAAAATAACAAATGAATTACCAGGTCGAAATCTGAAGTAAACACAGTGGTCGAACTGACTTCTAATGAAACTTATGTGTGCCATGAACTTGTCGAATCTCCTATTCCACTGTCGAGGATATTGTTTCAGCCCATATAAAGATCTTTTTAGCTTGCACACATAATCTTCCTTTCCCTTTTCGACATACCCTTCAGGTTGCCTCATCAGGATCGTTTCATCTAAATCACCATACAAGAACGCAGTCTTCACATCCATTTGTTCCAGTTCAAGGTCGAACTGTGCCACCATGGCAAGCAACATTCGAATGGACCTATGCTTCACAACAGGAGAGAACACATCATTGAAGTCGACACCTTCTTTCTGAGTGAAACCCCTTGCGACCAGTCTTGCCTTGTATCTTTTCGACGTCACTCCTTCAATTCCTTCCTTAACTTTGAAAATCCATTTACAACTGACTAACCTTGCCCCAACAGGTTTCTTGATCAGTTCCCAAGTGTGATTATCATGAAGAGATTTCATCTCATCATCCATGGCCTTCGGCCATTCAGTCTTATTTTGACTCCTCATAACTTCCTTATAATCTCTAGGTTCATCATCAAGAACCTCACTGGCAGAGATTAATGCATAAGCTATAAGATCTGCATACCCAAGTCTCTGAGGTGGTTTGATGACTCTTCTCGACCTATCTCTCGACAATAGGTAGTCATCGTCAGTTTCCTCAACTTCCTCAGCATCTTCTGCTTCTTCTTCGACTTCATCAGGGATATGCAATTCAGCATCAACATGCTCCACCTCAACAGGAATCTCTACCTGTTCCAGCTCTTCTGTTCTTCGACCATCGTCAGTTTTCTTGAAAGCCATTTCAGCTTCATTGAAAACTACATCTCGACTGGTGATACACCTCCTGTGACCTGGCTCTAGGCACCATAGCCTATAAGCTTTGACTCCTTCAGGGTATCCCATGAACATGCATTTCAGAGCTCTAGGTTCGACCTTGTCTTGCCTAATGTGAGCATAGGCTACGCAGCCAAATACTCTTAGTTTGTCGAGATCTGGTGGATGTCCCGACCAAACTTCTTTAGGTGTCTTCATATCTAACGCTGTCGAAGGACATATGTTTATCAGATATGTTGCTGTCGCAACAGCCTCAGCCCTGAACACCTTCTTTAACCCCGCACTAGTCAACATACATCTGACTCTCTCCAAAATAGTTCGATTAAACCTTTCAGCCAAACCATTTTGTTGTGGAGTACGTGCAGTAGTTCTATGCCTTGCAATACCAGAGGTAGCACAAAAACTGTCGAATGCCTCATTGCAAAATTCAAGGCCATTATCGGTTCTCAACCTCTTGACCTTTCTGCCAGTCTGATTTTAAACTAGAGTCTTCCAACTTTTAAAATTCTCAAAAGTTTCATCCTT
This sequence comes from Vicia villosa, assembly GCF_029867415.1. NCBI lineage: Eukaryota > Viridiplantae > Streptophyta > Magnoliopsida > Fabales > Fabaceae > Vicia > Vicia villosa. The sequence goes on along the minus strand of NW_026705110.1, from coordinate 191,499 downwards.
AGTCTTCTGGATGAATACCCATAATTTTCTAGAATAATCATCTACTATGGATAGGAAATACCTTGCCCCAGAATGTGATGCACACCTTGCAGGCCCCCAAAGATCAGCATGGATGTAGTCAAGGGATCCATGTGTTCTTTGTTTGCCTTTGTTGAACTTCACTCTGCAAGATTTTCCAAGTACACAGGGTTCACAAAACTTCAGCTTTTCGACTTTGTCTCCACCAAGTAGATTTTGTTTCCCTAATTCGACCAGACCCCTTTCACTGACATGGCCCAATCTCATGTGCCAGATTTCTGTCTTCGTCAAAGGTTTCGTGGATGCAAAATTTGTCGAACCACTTACAACTTCAGCCTCAAGGGTATACAAGCCTTGTTTCTTCACGCCTCTCAAGACTTCCTTCGAACCCTTCATGACTCTTAGGATACTTTTCTCTCCTTGGAAAACATATCCTTTCTTGTCGAATTCACCAAGAGAAAGCAGATTTCTCTTCAAATCAGGAACATACCTGACTTCAGTCAACAACCTTATTGACTCATCATGGAGCTTGAATCTAATAGATCCAATACCTGCAATCTTGCAAGCCTTGTTGTTTCCCAGCAATACTGATCCACCATCTTGATCACATAATTCCTCGAACAAGTCTTTGTTTGGAGTCATGTGCCAAGTGCAACCTGAATCCATAATCCACTCTCTTCTCGAGTCACTGCTTGAAACCACAAGAACATCAGATGATTCAAAATCATCTTGAACAATGGCTGCATTGCCATTATCCTTGCCTCCATGATCTTTCAGGCATTCAGGGCACACCTTTCTTGTGTGACCCTCCTTGTCGAATGCCAGATGCTTCGCCACTGTAAGACTTCGACTGGCTTTTGCCCTTCTTGTCGAACTTACCATTCTTTCGCAAGAATTTTCCTTTAACGGCCAAACCTTCACCAACAGTCGAAGGTTTATGCTCCTTTCGTTCATTCAAGTCCTTAGAATACAGGGCTGATTGAACTTCTTCAAACGTCAGGGACTCCCTTCCATACAAGAGAGTTTCTTTGAAGTGAGCATGTGATCGAGGCAGAGCACACAATAGTAACAGCGCTTGATCTTCATCATCAATCTTTACATCAATATTTTCAAGATCAAGAATCAGCTTATTGAACATATCCAACTGCTCAGCCAATACTTTGTCTTCAATCATCTTGAATGAATACAAAGCTTGCTTCAGGTAGAGTCGATTTACCAGCGATTTGGTCATATACAAACTTTCAAGTTTCGCCCATAACCCTGATGCCGTCGTCTCCTTTGATACCTGTCGTAGAACCTTATCACCAAGGCTCAACAGAATTGCGTTGTGTGCTTTCTCGATCATAGTTGTCTTCTCCGCTGTCGTTAATGCAGCATTCATGGCTGCCTCTCCCTTCAACGCTTCCAAACAACCCTGCTGAACCAGTAGGGCCTTCATCTTCAAGCGCCACAGACCGATATCATTCACTCCGGTGAACTTTTCAATCTCATACTTTGTTGACGGCATTTTCTCCACGCTCACCGCACCAATTTGTTGTGAATTCAATGGCAAGAACAAAGTATAAACCAAGGGAAGAATAAAGGACAAGGAAGAAGAGGAACACAATAATTGGTTATAACCGTTATTCTTTCACTTTCTCTTAAAACAAGATTACAAGTTTACAAGAATAACAAATAACCTCTCTCACCCTAAATTAGGATTTGATGCTTAGCAATGATGAGAGACTAGTATGCTATTTATAATAAAACCTAACATACTAACTAATGGGCTTTTTCCACAAGGCCCATTACACAAGCCAACTTAATAAACAAGCTAACTTAACAAATTAGGGGTTTAAACACTAAACCTAATTTAACATGCTAACAACCCTAGCATCTTCGACACAAGCATGTGAACAACCTTCGACTTCATGCTTAACCCTGTCGAACCAAGAAGCTACCCTTCGGCCATACTAGAGTTCGATCCAATATCTCACAATTCTTATTTGTTTGGAGAAGCATTGCATTGTTCATAGTTTACCAGTTTTTTTAACGCCCCTTTTCCCTGTCCTTTATGAAACTCAAAAGAAATCTTTTGGTCTCCTTTGTGATTGTTTTTCCAGTTGTTTTAATTTGTACATGTTCATGTATGTTGTTAAATTGATGCTATAGTGGTGTTGTACTCCTACATCGTAGTGGAAGGAATTTGGGCTGATGGTTAGTGGAAGGAATGTGGGCTAATGGAATTTGATATTTTTTTACACATTAATAATATTTTGCAATATTTTGCAGGGTTTTTAACCTTCTAAAACAAAACCTATTCAGTTTAAATAAAATATTATTTTTTAAATAAGTTTAATTGTAACTTTGGTCCTAATATTTTGTATTTTTTTTATCCCCCATTTTTAAAACCACGATTTTGATTTTCTTTTGAGTTTTCTGTTGAAAAAGGGACAAAAATATGGACTGCTTTTGTAAAAAAAAAACAAAATAGAAAAATAAAAATTGGACATAAAACTTAAAAAGACTAAAATAATAGTTTTTAAAATATATGGAGCATATCAAGTGAGAGCATTTTTAAATGTGAGATGGGAGGAAGAAATATCAACCATTGAATTCATTCAGAGAGAGAAATTAATAGCCTCTCACTTGATTTGCTACAATAGACCCACTTGTTTTTATGAATGTCTATTTTAGCAACATGCACCTTAGGGTGCATTTAAGTATTTTTTAGTTAAAACTTACTAAAACACACCTTCATAAAATTAAGTGGGTGTATTATAGCAAACCTCTGTGGGGTTTGCTATAATAGACTCACTTATTTTTAAGAAGGTCTATTTTAGCAACATGCACTTTAAGGTGCATTTAACCATTTTGTAGTTAAAGCTTGCTAAAATAGACCTTCATAAAAACAAGTGGGACTATTGTAGCAAAACTATATATATATATATATATATATATATATATATATATATATATATATATATATATATATATATATATATATATATATATATATATATATATATATATATTGCCTGCTTATCACGTCACATAGTTAAGTTACTGTTTTTTTAGAATTTTTAATAGCAAAGACCTTTGTAACGTAACAATGCTCAGGGGACAAGTATGTAATATTTTTTAATTAAAAACAACGTAAAAGATTAAATTAAATTAAGAAACTTTCAGCTTAATTATGCTAATATTTATTTACCTAATTACATGAATAATGCATTAGTTAGGCTGAGTCAAACAAACCTCAATTTGAAATTTGAAGACCATGATTGCACCTTTTTCCTTCTACTTTTGGGGCTCAAATACCAACGAGGCACCTAAAACATGTTCCTTTTGGAACCTAATCCTATAGCAATGCATTTTTCAATTGAATATGAATACGAAATAATGTACCTAACAAAAGTATTGCGCTCTCCTTTTTCCACGGCATGATTTGAATTAGGGGTGGCAAAACGGGCCGCCCGCCCCGCCCGCCGCCCGTCCCGCCTTATGCCCGCCAAAAAACGAGCGGGGCGGGCATGCCCGCCAAGTAAAATGGGCATCAAAATCATGCCCGCCCCGCCAAGATGGCGGGTTGGCGGGCGGCGGGCTTACCCGCCTATTTTTATTTATATTTTTTTAATAGATTAATATGTTTTTTTTACCTTTTAATTAAACATTTCACTTATTTTTTAAAACAATTTTTTATAAAAGTAATTTTTTAACAAATTTACTCTAAAAAATATTACATATATTTATAAATAAATGTATAAAATAAACCATCAATAATTCCAATTACTAGAATTAACTAAAAAAAGAGTGAGTTTTGGAGGAGGAGCGGGTTTTGGCGAGCGGCGGGCTTTGGCGGGGCGGGTATGGCGGGCGGCGGGTTTTGGCGGGGCGGGCTTTGGCGAGCGGCGAGCCTAAAATCCCAACCCAACCCGCCAATTTTTGGCGGGTGCGCGGGCGGCCCGGCGGGCCCCGACCCGTTTTGCCACCCCTAATTTGAATTATGTGCCAACGAAGACGTAAAGGGAACAGATAATTTGGGACATGAAAAGGAGTTTAGAAGCTTTTCCCAAAGCTACTACTTTTTAAGGGTACAATTTTCTTATGGTTGACGCTTTGTGTTTGTCCTTTAAACTAATAATGCCCCCTCTTGTTCTCACTGGACATAGCAATTGCATCGTGCTACTTTGTCTTATAGTGTAAATGGAATATTCATATATTGATATAAGAAACGAATATTAGCTGTAGAACTTGATTAACACAATTTGTTTTCTTGGTTAAAATTGGTAACAAAACAAAGATGATTTGTATTATAGTAAGGTTAGAAGAATATAAAAGAAGTAATGGGCTTTGGCATCCCATGTGAATGGAGATTTATTTTTGTCAATATTAGCTCTGAGCAATTGTGTGTGTGTTTAAATTATGTTATCTTTGGCTTTGGGAGAGCAATAGGTTAAAAAAAAAATGAAAATGGCGTTAGTTGCCTATCATGCAGGACTCCACTACAAGGAGCGTAAAGCAATTCTTTTACATGATGTCAGATGCAGAAAATGAATGGATTTGGAGTGAATGCACTTTAGCCGCACACGATCAATATATTTGGACCGTTTGATCAGTTTTATCTTGTTTGAACCGTTCAAATTTTAAATTTACACTTTAATTGATTTTAAATTTAAAATTTGATTTAAAAATATAAATGGGTTAATCTAAATTGGATAGTATAGTAGAAATATTTGATTGAGAATTTCTTTAGGGGTGATCATTACTTCGAGTAAATTTGAATCACATCGGAATTTAAGGGGATGATTGTTATATCTTGTGCCACAATCTGAACATAGACACCATATTCATACTTGCATTTGATGAATCTCAACTCGACTAAGTACGAGTCAATTATCTTGTTTCATGCCATAGCTGTCTGTTTAAGACCATGAAGGGCTTTGTGCAACTTGTACACTTTTCTTGCTTCCTCTGGTATCACAAACCGAGTAATTTGTGTGACATATACCTCTTCATCTAAAGAACCATTCAAAAATACTGATTTCACATCTAAGTTAAATGTCGACCAACCTTGCTTACATGTCAATGCTACCACCAATCTGACAATCTCCAATCTTGTAACTGGTGCATATACTTCAGAGTAATTGAGTCATACTCTCTGAAGAAATCCTCAAGCTAATAATCTTATCTTATGTCTTGCTATCGAAACATTAGCAATTCGACTAACTCTCATATGTTGTTTCTTTTGATTGCTTATAGCTTTTCGACCATAGGCGACTTCTACTATTTATTCTTTAAAGTCTCGCTATAGTTGACTGGTTCAACACCTGCAAGTAAAGCTAAATGAACTAACTCTCCATTTGGTGTGACTTCATCACCCACTACTTAATACTCTTGATGTTCTGCAGGAAGAACTCTAGTTCTTTAAGGTCTTTGACTTGTGCTAGCCACACCCTCTCGATTATCTGCTTCGACTTCAACTACAATATCAAAAATTACTTCAACTTCGATCTCATTATTTACTTCATCTAAACCATAGCTAATCAATAGCTTGTCAATTGCATCACCAAAATTCCAATTCCATGCAGAATTCTCATCAATCATAATATCTTGATTCATCACAATATTTTTGTTAATTGGGTTGAACAACATGTATGCACCAGTTTTATGGTATCCTACCATAATCATAGGTTCACTCTTGTCATCGAACTTCCTTTTGTTAGAACAAGAAATGTTCTGATCAATATTCGTAGTTTTGATGATAACATTATGTATGAATTTTGTATAAGACAATGTGGTACTCTAATCCTTTACGTTTTCCATTTCAGGAAAAGTATAAAAGAGTATGCACAAATCAGCATTCAGAAGCACTGACCCAGAAGTTCTGGATGGCTTTATCAGAACATGGTCTGGCAAGACATCAGAAGATGGTCATGTAGAATTAGAACATGAACTGGAAAGCATCAGAAGATGGCAGTCAGAAGTACAAGCTCTGAAGCTCTGATGGTATCACGCTCAAAGCTTGTCAAAGTCAGAAGACAAAAGATGCTCTGCACCAAAGCTGGAGACTCTGAAATTCAAATGTCTATTCAACACATTCTGAGTCCAGAAGAAAGTACAAGATGAAAAAGCTATAACGTCAAATCTCTGACTGACAAAAGGAACGTTAGAAGCTACAAAAGGCAAAGTCAGTAAAAGCATCAAAAGCATGGCTCGAGGTAGTTGACAAAAGTGTGAAACATTAAATGCAGCGTTGTACTATTCACACAAAGCATTAAATGCTCCCAACGGTCATTTCCTCTCAAGCGCCTATATATAGAAGTTCTGATCAGAAGCAAAATAGAACACTTGCGCAAACTTACAGAAACATTGTCAAAATCAAAAGCAAAAGAACTTCATCTTCAACCTCACATCTTTATAATATCTTAATGAGTGTTAAGTATTAGAACTTAAGAGAAATATCAGTGTTGTGATTACAGCTTTATTAGAAGCAAATCAAACTCTTGTAAACATTTATTTTACATTGATTGTAAAAGATTTCCTAGAGTGATCAAGTTGTGATCTGTAGACTCTAGAAGACTTAGAGGGTATCTAAGTGGAAAACCAGTGTAATCAGTTGGATTAGTGGATTAAATCCTCAGTTGAGGTAAATCACCTTCTCAGGGGTGGACTGGAGTAGTTTGGTTAACAACGAGCCAGGATAAAAATAATTGTGCTCATTGTTTTTATCTCCAAGTTTTTGAGTTACACTTATTCAATCCCCCCCCCCCTTTTCTAAGTGTTTTTCACTCCTTCAATTGGCATCAGAGCGCCGGTTCTAGGTGCAAGCACTTAACCGTGTTAGACAAAACACTCAGGGAGAAAAATACAAAGTCAAAATGGTTGAAACAACTTCATTTACTCCTACTCCTGAACAAAACAAAAATGGTAACAACGGAAGCAGTAGCTTCAATGGTTACAATAGACCACCAGTCTTTGATGGTGAAAAGTATTGGAAGGATAGACTTTAAAGTTACTTTCTTTGTCAAGATGTTGACTTATGGGACTTAGTGTTGGATGGTTACACACGTCCTGTAAACACTCGTGGAGTCAAGGTTACAAGGCAAGCTATGAGTGATGACCAAAAGAAAGAATTCAAGAATCATCACAAGTGAAAGACCATGTTGCTAAATGCAATCTCTCATGCTGAGTATGAGAAGATAATAAATAGAGAAACAACTCATGACATCTTTGAATCTCTAAAGATGACTCATGAAGGAAATTCTCAAGTAAAGGAGACAAAGGCCTTAGCTCTAATCCAGAAGTATGAAGCTTTCAAGATGGAGGAAGATGAGAACATTGAAGCAATGTTTTCAAGATTCCAATATCTGACTGCTGGATTGAGAGTGCTTGATAAAGGCTACACCAAAGCTGATCATGTAAAGAAGATCATCAGAAGCTTACCCAGAAGATGGGGACCCATGGTGACTGCATTCAAGATTGCCAAGAATCTGAATGAAGTGTCTCTTGAGGAGCTGATCAGTGCCCTGAGGAGTCATGAGATTGAGCTGGATGCAAATGAACCTCAGAAGAAAGGTAAGTCTATTGCATTAAAATCTAATAATAAAAAATGGACTAACGCTTTTCAGGCTGAAGAAGAAGATTCTGACGAGTCAGAAGAAGAAGAAGAAGAAGAAGAAGAAGAAGAAGAAGAAGATGAACTGACTCTAATATCTAGAAGAGTAAATCAACTCTGGAAAAGCAAGCAGAGAAAGTTCAAGAACTTCAAGAACTTCAAAAGACCTGAAAAAGGAGAATCTTCTGGACACAGAAGATTTGACAAGAAGAAGGTGACGTGCTATGAATGTAAAGAGCCTGGACACTACAAGAATGAATGTCCAAAACTTCAGAGGGAAAAGCCCAAGAAAAGATTTGAAAAGAAGAAATGTCTTATGGCTACATGGGATGACTCAGATTCTTCTGATCAAGAGTCAGACTCTGAAGATAAGCAGGCCAACATAGCACTTATGGCAACAGTTGAAGCTGGTGAAGAGTCTACCTCTGATTCAGACTCTGATGAGGTATTTTCTGAACTCACTAGAGATGATTCAGTTTCCAGCTTATCTGAACTTCTGGAAGTCAAGAGTCATCTTAGTATCAAATACAAAAAGCTGAAAAAGCTCTTTGAATCTGAAACTAAGAGACTTGAAATAGAAAATTCTAAACTTAAGGAAAAAATTTTAAAATTAACTAAAGATGTTGAATCATCTTCAAGTTCAGAAAAGTCTATTCCAAACACTAACAATATTCTGAAAGAATATGACTTGAGCTTCAGAAAGTTCATATCTAGAGGTATAGGCAGAAGTCAGCTAGCCTATATGATATATGGTGTAAGTGGGAACAAGAGAATAGGCATAGGTTGTGAGGGTGAAACCCCATATAAACTTGAACCTGTTGATGAGATGATTATCACATACAAACCTTTGTATGATCAATTCAAGTATGGCCATTCTCATTATATTAAGCACACATCTCGCTCTAAGAGTTTCCACATAACACACACCAAGAAATATGTTGCTACGCAATCTAGAAAATCTTATGTTAAACCTCATGCTAAATCTCAGTTCAATCAGAACTTGAGAAGGACTAACCCAAAAGAATGTGGGTACCTAAGGAAAAGATAATTCATGTTGCAGATCTCCTTCAAGGCTCAAAAGACAAAGGAAAACATGTCATGGTACCTGGACTATGGGTGCTCACGACACATGACAGGAATAAGGTCTATGTTCCAAGACCTGGAACTTAAATCTGCTGGAGAAGTAAAGTTTGGAGGGAACCAGAAGGGAAAAATCATTGACTCTGGGACCATATGCATTGGTAACTCTCCCTCTATAACTAATGTTCTCTTAGTAGATGGATTAGCTCATAACTTATTGTCCATAAGTCAATTAAGTGACAATGGTTATGATATAATCTTTAATCAAAATTCTTGTAAAGCTATTAGTCAAAAGGATGGCTCAATCCTATTTACAGGCAAGAGAAAGAACAACATTTATAAGATTGATCTTTCAGATCTTAAGAATCAAAAGGTTACTTGCCTTATGTCTGTTAGTGAAGAGCAGTGGGTCTGAAACAGAAGATTGGGTCATGCTAGTTTGAGAAAGATCTCTCAGATTAACAAACTCAATCTGGTCAGAGGACTCCCTAATCTGAAATATAAATCAGATTCTCTTTGCGAAGCATGTCAGAAAGGGATGTTTTCAAAACCTGCATTCAAGTCTAAAAATGTTGTCTCTTCCTCTAGGCCGCTAGAACTTCTGCACATTGATCTTTTTGGCCCAATCAAAAATGCATCAATCAGAGGGAAGAAATATGGATTAGTCATCGTAGACGACTATAGCAGATGGATATGGGTAAAGTTCTTGAAACACAAGGATGAGTCTCATATTGTGTTCTTTGACTTCTGCACTCAGATTCAATCTAAGAAGGAATACAAAATCATAAAGGTCAGAAGTGATCATGGTGGTGAATTTTAGAACAAATTCTTTGAAATTTATTTCAAAGAAAATGGTATTGCCCATGATTTCTCTTGTCCTAGAACTCCACAGTAAAATAGAGTTGTAGAACGAATGAATAGGACTCTACAAGAAATGGCCAGAACCATGATCAATGAAACCAATATGGCTAAGCATTTCTGGGCAGAAGCAATTAACACAACGTGTTATATTCAGAATAGAATCTCTATAAGACCAATTCTAAATAAGACTCCTTATGAATTGTGGAAGAACAGAAAGCCCAACATTTCATATTTCCATCCATTTGGATGTGTATTCTATATTCTGAATACTAAAGATCATCTGCATAAGTTGAAGGATAGAAAAACACTTAGAAAGGGGGGTTTGAATAAGTGTAGCTTTAAAACTTGTAAGATAAAAACAATTTGCACAATGATTTTTATCCTGGTTCGTTGTTAACTAAACTACTTCAGTCCACCCCCTTGGAGTGATTTACCTCACCTGAGGATTTAATCCACTAATCACACAAGATTATAATGGTTTTCCACTTAGACAACTTCTAGGTCTTCTAGAGTATACTGATCACAACCTGATCACTCTAGGAACAATCTGCTTAGATACCCTCTAAGACTTTCTAGAGTATACTGATCAACAACCTGATCACTCTAGTTCTTACAACTTAATGTAAAAAAATTCTAAGATTTATAATGCTTCTTATAAAGCTATTATCACAACTGTGATTTTCTCTTAAGTTTAAGCTTAATCTCACTAAGATATTACAACAGCAATGTAGTGAGGTTGAAGATGAAGTTTGAGAGCTTTTTGAATTTGACAGCGTTTCTGTATATTACTCAGAGTTGGTTATTTTGCTTCTCATCAGAACTTCATATATATATATATGCGTTTGAGAAGATGACCGTTGGGAGCATTTAATGCTTTGCGTGATCCGTACAGCATTGCATTTAATGTTTCACTCTTTTGTCAACTACCTCGAGCCTTGCTTTCGTTGTGTCTACTGACGTTGCCTTTAATAGCTTTCAACGTTCCTTTTGTCAGTCAGCGTAGCCTGCCAGCTAGTACTTGCTTCTGATCTGATGTTTGTGTAAACAACGTTTGAATATCATCAGAGTCAAACAGCTTGGTGCAGAGCATCTTCTTGTCTTCTGACCTTGAAGTGCTTCTGAGCGTGATACCCTGAGAACTTTAGTGCTTCTGATTCTGATCTCAAGTCCTTCTGATGCTTCCATAGACCATGTTCTGATTCTGCTTGACCATCTTCTGATGTCTTGCCAGACCATGTTATGATGTTGCATGCTGAACCTTCTGAGTCAGTGCTTCTTGCGCTGATTTTGTGCATACTCTTTATATAATTCCTGAAATGGAAATTGCATAGTATTAGAGTACCACATTATCTCATACAAAATTCATATACATTGTTATCATCAAAACTAAGAATATTGATTAGAACAAATCTTGTTCTAACAATCTCCCCCTTTTTGATGATGACAAAAACATATATAAATGATATGAATTTGCAATCAGAATATCAGACGGCTAAAGACAATTACACAGCTATAGCATAAGCATATAAACATAGTGTGTGAATATGTTTCCCCCTGAGATTAACAATCTCCCCCTAAGATAAATAATCTCCCCCTGAAATAAATATTGGAAGAAATTTATAAATAAAGGACTTCCCTGAGTATTTTCCATTTCAGTTGAGACGATCACATATGCTTGAATCTTCAGAACATTCATAGCTTCTGCTTCTTGCTTCCATAGGACAGCTTCAGAGCTTGAATTTCTTCTTGAATCATTGCATGCTAGATTGTATCAGAACATTGTTGAATGTACCAGAGCATCATCAAAGCATCTCTACATCCTGAAATGTTACAGAACAAACTAAACTACAAAAGTCAGAGCATGAATGAATCAGAACATAATATATGATTCAGAACATATAATATGTATCAGAGCATAAACAATAATGTTTCAGAGCATATTTAGAACAAAAACATGCATCAGAACATATAGGGAATAAGAATGTGTTAAAGCATATTCTATCATCAGAATATCATAACATTCTTCCTTCTTGATTCTGATCTTTGAAGCTTCATAGCACTCAGCTTGCTTCAATTTCCATGAGCTTGATTCCATACAGAATTGCTTTTCCTCATGTCTTTGCTTCTCATGTTGAGCTTTTAAGAAAATCTTCACTTCCTGCAAAACACTCAAAGACATAGAACTTGCAAATTCTTGTTAGAAATGTGGAGACTTTCTCCCAGCAACTGATAATATAAATTAGATCATTTATCACATTTTCTCCCCCTTTTTGTCATAACATCAAAAACACAAAAGATTCAGATGAAAAACAAAAACAAAATGAGAGAAAAGAAGATAATTTTCATTGATAGCAAAAGAGAATTATCAGAAAGTACAAGGAAGATGCATAGAAGACAGATGCAAGAAACAAAGAAAAACTACTAAGACACAAAAGGACTAAGACAACCCTAGCTTAGACATAATCTTGGCCAGCATGTCATGAATCCCAGCATTGCTCTCAGTCTGCCTTTCCATGAATGAGCGGAACTCAGCATTGGTGTCATCTTGCTTGTCCATACGAGAAGCTAGCTCAGCTTGGTTCTTCTGAATAACCTCTAGAGTTTTCACCAGAAGAGAGGGTTCACCAGAAGAAGCTTCACAACTTCTATCCAGAGGGACAGCATTCTCAACTGCAGCTTCCATTGTGAGATCATCATCTTGATTTTCCACAACAGGAATAGACTCAGCAGGATGATCTTCAGCATCAGCTTCTCCCATAGAAGCATCTTCTTCATACTCAGGAGGAGGAAGATCAGAATCTCCATTCTCAAGAGCTTGAAGAATGGCAGCAAGATTCCTTGTAGCAGAAGGACCTTCAACTTCTGGCGGGTCAACAACTTCTGGAATGACCAAATTGGGGTCTTCCTCAAAAGGATTTTCCCTCAGAAAATCAAACAAGGACTTGAAGTCTCCAGTCAGAACTGGATACTTAGGTCTCAAGACCACAATATCCCTACAAGTATTGGCTTCCAACTCCGCAGAAACTCGTGCTTCTACAAGTTCATCAATGAATTTCTTCTCTTCAAAGCAATATCTCCCTCCAAGACAACTAAACCAGAAGTCTTCATAGTTCCTCAGAATTCCACAAGGTCGTGGAGCAAGTTCTACACAAATTTCCTGAAGTTCTTCAAAATAAGCATCTGCTTTTCTTCGGAATATTCTCCAGAACTTTCGCATAGCAACATCATTTAATCCAGCATGTTCAACTATTCTGAGAGTATCAAAGACTCTTCTGATATTCCTCTTTATCATTTCATAGATTACACCAATAGGGTATGCTCGGCGGGAGTTTATTTTGGTTATGGGAGAATCTGGGTTTGGGACAGAATAGGGTTGAGGCTCTCTATCCAAACGGAAGGATGATTCTACTTCATTCTCAGAATCTAACACTACTAGCTCAGCTTCAGGACGATGCTTGGGTGTTTAATTTCAGTCACGGAGCAATTGCTCATGTGATGCAGAATCTGGAATATCTGATACAGAAGGATTATTTTGAGAGGTGGAAGGAATGGGTTCATAGTTTGCATGAGGTGGGGGTTGAGAAGTGGATATATTTGTGTGAGGTGGAAAGAGAGTTTGAAGGGGTTGTATATCAAGGACATGATTTTCAAGGGCCTGGTCAGAAGCAAGGTTGGTTGTGGGTGGAGATGAAGGAATGGGAACATTTGTGATGGGTGAATGAGGAGGAGTAAGAGTTTTGGTTACAGGAGAAGAAGGAGGTGTGAGAACATGGATATTTATGGGTGATTCTGATGGGGCTTTTTCTGGTTGATTTACTGCTTCAGGGGTCTGAGCAACATTTATTGGTGCAACTTCTGAACGTAAAGCAGAATCAGGTTCAGAGAGATGTATACCTTTGGACACCTTCTGAATAGCTTCAAACACAGCCTCCAGTTTCCTCTGCTTCTTATTCTTCTGCTCTTCCACAATCTTTGCCTTCCCAAGAGAAATTTCTCTTCTTCTGGTAGATTCCAGTCTCTCCTTCTCATTATCAACAGCCTTCTGACCTTCAACTACTTGAGTTGTTGGTCCTTGAATAATTCCTTCTGGCTGATTCACAGCTTCTGCTTGCTGATTCACAGCTTCTTGAGCTTCTTCTTCTTCATCCGAATCATCAATGATTAATTTTCTTTTTCTTGTCTCCTTCTTTTCAACAGCCTTTTCACTTTCCACATTCTTATTTTTCATTTTTATCTTCTTCTTCTTCTCAGCAGCCTCTTTTTCTCTATCTTTATTTTCAACTACAACTTCCTGAACTACTTCAGCAACAACTTCTTCTTGAGCAACTTTCTCAACAACATCAGTAGCAGCAGCTACACTTTGGACTACCTTTTCCTGGTTAACAGAAGGATGATCAAATTTTCGCTCTGTCCTTCTTTCCTTCTCGATAACAGCATCAGGTGCTGCTTCTGAAACATCTTCTGAAGCAGCAGGCCTGGAAGTGGAAACTTTCTTGCGACCACCTTTAGCAGGAACAACTTTGCCTTCTTCTTCCTTGAGTGAGTTCAGATATATAGTTCTGACTTCTGGCAGCTCACTTCTGAAGAAGGACTCAAAGTCAGCAAGAACAGGATCTCTTATGCTTCTTGCTCCAGGAAGAGGTTGAGGGGTTTGAATGATAACATCAATAATACTCATCTTTCTCAAGGTGAGAGCATGCAAGCAACTCCCAGTATCAACAACAAGATCTTTGATGGTCCCTTGAGCTTCCAGATCCTCAACAATCTTGGAATGAACCAGAAGATTTGTAATAATTCTTCCAAAAGGAATAATAGTACACTTCTTCTTTCTGAAAGCATTTCTGGAATCCCTCACAGCATTTCACATGTGGTTGAAGATTATGTAGATAACATTAACCTTCTTCTGAGTGGCAATGCAATACAGAATGTATTTGTGCTCATTGTTGACAAAATCTGCAGAATGGGTTGCTTTCCTGTGATAGAAACACCCCAGAAGAATCTTGGTCCAGATTTTGTAGAGATCCTTCATGCCTTTGACACGATCAGTTTTCTTCACATCTTTATAGAGAGTAGCCAACACCTCGTCCCAATCAGCCCTTAGATTAATTTCATGAGCACCCTCAGGATTTCTTAGATCAAACATCATTCTCAGGATGTTTTTAGTAACGACCACAAAATTCCCATGAACAAAAGACAGAATAGATTTAGGGGCAACAACAGCGTGCACCCAAAATTCTTTTACAAGATCTGGGTAAACCGGTCCACAAAACTCAGCAAATAATGAAGTCCATCCTTGAAATATGATATCTTCTTTAAGATGAAACTCATGTTCTTCAAGACTATCAAAGTCTACCATAAGTTCACAGATAACTTCCAACTCCTTTTTGGGAATAGAGCAGGAGATAACTGGAACAATTTGCTGATCTTCTTCTTGAAGATGGAGAGGAGCAGATGAACCAGCGTTGAGAGATGATGAGGCAGCCATTGAAACAGTACTGAGATTGCAAGAAATATTTATGGGTTTGCGCTTAGGGTTAGAGAAAAGGGCAAAGAGGTTACAAAAGTGCATGCACAAGGAGAGAGAGAATGGGAGCGAAAAAGATAAACGTTATGATTTGAAATATATTTATAGAGGCGGATTTGAAAAAGAATGCAATAAAATTATGAGAATGAACAGTTACAGAATCAAATGAAATCAACTGCATTAAATGATGAGTGACGTTAGGTGAGAGAACGTGGTAATTGAAATGATTTACACAGTTACCTAGGGCGGTGTCCCATCAGATTCACTCACGCTTTTACCATCCGTGCAAACACGTGTTCGCCATCAGAAACACTTGATGACAGCTGTGTTGCATTGCATTTGCTTCTGATGATGAATAGAGCTTTTCATCTTCTGATTCTGGTCACTGATTCTGACTACCATTCTTTAGAAATGATCTAGTTCTGATAGGATCATCTTTCTTTCCAAGAATCACATCTTCTGAGTGAGCTGAAGTGAGTCTAGAAGATCTTCTGACTGTTGGTTCTTCAGAAATTCTGAGATTCTCTAAAGATGCAGCAACTTGATCTTTTGATTCTTTGCTTTTGAGATTTTCAGCTTCTGAAACTTTGCTTCTTGGTTCTTCAGCTTCTGATATATCAATATCTATATCTGCAAAATTCTCAAACTGCTTTGGCTTTTCAAGACCAAGCTTATCATCAAATATGATATTGATTGATTCTTCTACAACCAATGTTTCAGTATTGTATACTCTGTAGCCTTTAGAGCGTTCAGAATATCCAAGAAGGAAACATTTTTGTGCCTTAGAATCAAACTTACCAAGATGATCTTTAGTGTTCAGAATAAAACAAACACATCCAAAAGGATGAAAATATGAAATGTTGGGATTTCTGTTCTTCCACAATTCATAAGGAGTCTTATTTAGAATAGGTCTTATAGAGATTCTATTCTGAATATAACATGTAGTGTTTATTGCTTCTGCCCAGAAGTGCTTAGCCATATTGGTTTCATTGATCATGGTTCTGGCCATTTCTTGTAGAGTCCTATTCTTTCGCTCTACAACTCCATTTTGCTGTGGAGTTCTAGGGCAAGAGAAATCATGGGCAATACCATTTTCTTTGAAGAACTCCTCAAAGAATCTGTTCTCAAATTCACCACCATGATCACTTCTGACCTTTATGATTTTGCACTCCTTCTCAGATTGAATCTGAGTGCAGAATTCAAAGAACACTGAATGAGACTCATCCTTGTGTTTTAAGAACTTTAACCATGTCCAGCGGCTATAATCATCTACGATGACTAATCCATATTTCTTCCCTCTGACAGATGCTGTTTTGACTGGTCCAAACAGATCAATGTGCAGAAGTTCTAACGGCCTTGAGGAAGAGACAACATTCTTAGATTTGAATGCAGGTTTGGAGAACTTGCCCTTCTGACATGCTTCACAAAGAGCATCTGATTTGTATTTCAGATTTGGAAGTCCTCTGACCAAATTTAGTTTGTTAATCTGAGAAATCTTTCTCAAACTAGCATGTCCTAATCTTCTGTGCCAGACCCATTGCTCTTCAGAAACAGACATAAGGCAAGTCACCTTCTGCTTCTCAAGATCAGAAAGATCAATCTTATAAATGTTGTTCTTTCTCTTGCCTGTAAATAGGATTGAGCCATCCTTCTGACTTACAGCCTTGCAAGACTTTTGATTGAAGATTATGTCATAACTATTGTCACTTAATTGACTTATGGACAATAAGTTATGCGCTAATCCTTCTACAAGAAGTACATTAGTTATGGAAGGAGAGTTACCAATACTTATGGTTCCAGAGCCAATAATCTTGCCCTTCTGATCTCCTCCAAACTTGACTTCTCCACCAGATTTAAGCACCAGGTCTTGGAACATAGACCTTCTTCCCGTCATGTGTCGCGAGCACCTAGAGTCCAGGTACCATGACATTTTGTGCTTTGTCTTCTTTGCTGCTAAGGATATCTGCAACAGAAATTATCTTCTCCTTAGGTACCCACAGTTTCTTGGGTCCTTTCTTGTTAGTTTTCCTCAAGTTCTGATTGAACTTGGGTTTAGCATGATAAGTAACAGGAGGAACAACATGATATTCTTTAGGTTTGGCAGCATGATATTTTTTAGGTTGTGTCACATGCTTCTTGGTGTATGAAGTGTTAAATTTTTTGGCATGTGAAGTGAGCCTAATATCATGTGAGTGGCCATATTTGAACTGATCATACAATGGCTTGTATGTGATTTTCAAATCATCAACAGGTTCAAATTTGTGTGAGGTATCACCCTCATAGCCAACGCCAATCCTTTTGTTTCCAGAAACACCATATATCATAGAAGCAAGATGACTTCTACCAATACTTCTAGATAGAAACTTCCTGAAGTTCGAGTCATATTCTTTCAGAATATGATTGAGACTAGGAATGGATTTTTCTGATTCAGAAGAAGATCCAATATCTTTGGATAATTTTAAAACTTTTTCCTTCAGTTCTAAATTTTCCACTTCCAGCTTCTTAGTTTCAAATTCAAATAGCTTTTTCAGCTTTTTGTATTTGATACTAAGATGAGCCTTGAGTTCCAGAAGTTCAGTTAAACTAGAAACTAACTCTTCTCTAGAAAGTTCAGAAAATACCTCTTCAGAATCTGATTCTGATGTAGATTCTGATCCGTCATCCACTGTGGCCATCAGTGCAATGTTCACCTGCTCACCTTTAGAGTCTGATTCTGATTCTGATTCTGAATCATCCCATGTTGCTATAAGACCTTTCTTCTTATGAAACTTCTTCTTGGGATTCTCCTTCTGAAGTTTTGGACATTCATTCTTGAAGTGTCCAGGCTCATTGCACTCATAGCAGATGACCTTCTTCTTGTCAGATCTTCTGCCTCCAGAAGATTCTCCTCTTTCAGGCTTCTTTGAACTTCTGAAGCTCTTGAACTTCCTTTGCTTGCTCTTCCAGAGATGGTTTACCCTTCTGGAGATCATGGACAGTTCATCTTCTTCTTCTGATTCTGATTCTTCAAAATCTACTTCTTCTGCCTGAAAAGCGTTAGTGCATTTTTTATAATTTGATTATAATGCAATAGACTTACCTTTCTTCTGAGGCTCATTTGCATCCAGCTCTATCTCATGGCTTCTCAAGGCACTGATTAGCTCTTCCAAAGAGACTTCATTCTGATTCTTTGCTATCTTGAATGCAGTCACCATTGGACCCCATCTTCTGGGCAAGCTTCTGATGATCTTCTTTACATGATCAGCCTTGGTATAGCCTTTGTCCAGAACTCTTAATCCAGCCGTTATCGTTTGAAATCTTGAAAACATCTTCTCAATGTTTTCATCGTCCTCCATCTTGAAGGCTTCATATTTCTGGATTAAAGCAAGAGCTTTGGTCTCCTTGACTTGAGCATTTCCTTCATGGGTCATTTTCAATGACTCATATATATCATAGGCAGTTTCTCTGTTAGATATCTTCTCATACTCAGCATGAGAGATAGCATTCAGCAAAACAGTCCTACATTTATGATGATTTTTGAATAGCTTCTTTTGATCATCATTCATTTCTTGTCTTGTAAGCCTTACGCCAGTAGCCTTCACTGGATGTTTGTAACCATCCATCAGCAGATCCCATAAGTCACCATCTAGACCAAGGAAGTAACTTTCAAGTTTATCTTTCCAGTATTCAAAGTTTTCACCATCAAATACTGGTGGTCTAGTATAACCATTGTTACCATTTCCATTGTATTGCTCAGCAGAGCCAGATGTAGATGTATTTGTTGGATTTTCACCAGACATCTTGACTTAAGCGTTTTTCTCTTCCTGAATCTTTTCTAAACACGGTTAAGTGCTTGCACCTTAGAACCGGCGCTCTGATACCAATTGAAGGATAGAAAAACACTTAGAAAGGGGGGGGGGGGTTTGAATAAGTGTAGCTTTAAAACTTGTAAGATAAAAACAATTTGCACAATGATTTTTATCCTGGTTCGTTGTTAACTAAACTACTCCAGTCCACCCCCTTGGAGTGATTTACCTCACCTGAGGATTTAATCCACTAATCACACAAGATTACAATGGTTTTCCACTTAGACAACTTCTAAGTCTTCTAGAGTATACTGATCACAACCTGATCACTCTAGGAACAATCTGCTTAGATACCCTCTAAGACTTTCTAAAGTATACTGATCAACAACCTGATCACTCTAGTTCTTACAACTTAATGTAAACAAATTCTAAGAGTTATAATGCTTCTTATAAAGCTATTATCACAACTGTGATTTTCTCTTAAGTTTAAGCTTAATCTCACTAAGATATTACAACAGCAATGTAGTGAGGTTGAAGATGAAGTTTGAGAGCTTTTTGAATTTGACAGCGTTTCTGTATATTACTCAGAGTTGGTTATTTTGCTTCTCATCAGAACTTCATATATATAGGCGTTTGAGAAGATGACCGTTGGGAGCATTTAATGCTTTGCGTGATCCGTACAGCATTGCATTTAATGTTTCACTCTTTTGTCAACTACCTCGAGCCTTGCTTTCACTGTGTCTACTGACGTTGCCTTTAATAGCTTTCAACGTTCCTTTTGTCAGTCAGCGTAGCCTGCCAGCTAGTACTTGCTTCTGATCTGATGTTTGTGTAAACAACGTTTGAATATCATCAGAGTCAAACAGTTTGGTGCAGAGCATCTTCTTGTCTTCTGATCTTGAAGTGCTTCTGAGCGTGATACCATGAGAACTTCAGTGCTTCTGCTTCTGATCTCAAGTCCTTCTGATGCTTCCATAGACCATGTTCTGATTCTGCTTGACCATCTTCTGATGTCTTGCCAGACCATGTTCTGATGTTGCATGCTGAACCTTCTGAGTCAGTGCTTCTTGCGCTGATTTTGTGCATACTCTTTATATAATTCTTGAAATGGAAATTGCATAGTATTAGAGTACCACATTATCTCATACAAAATTCATATACATTGTTATCATCAAAACTAAGAATATTGATCAGAACAAATCTTATTCTAACATAAGTTTGATTCTAAAGCTCAAAAGTGTTTTCTACTTGGATATTCTGAACGCTCAAAAGGCTACAGAGTATACAATACTGAAACTCTTGTAGTTAAAGAATCAATCAATATCAGATTTGATGATAAGCTTGGTCTTGAAAAGCCAAAGCAGTTTGAGAATTTTGCAGATATAGACATCTCTAACTCAGATCATGAAGAACCCAAGAGTAAAGAAGTTTCAGAAGATCAAGTTGAAGCTTCTTCAGAGAATCTCAGAATATCTGAAGAGCCAACACTCAGAAGATCTTCTAGACTCAATTTTGATCATCCAGAAAATGTTATCATTGGAAAGAAAGATGATCCCATCAGAACAAGAGCATTCCTTAAGAACAATGCAGAATGCCAATTTGGTCTAGTATCTCTGATCGAGCCAACTTCTGTTGATCAAGCGCTGGAAGATGCTAACTGGATAATTGCCATGCAAGACGAGTTAAATCAGTTTATAAGGAATAATGTTTGGGATCTGGTTCCAAGACCTAAAGGATTTAACATCATTGGAACTAAGTGGGTATTCAGAAACAAGCTAAGTGAGAAAGGAGAAGTTGTAAGAAACAAAGCCAGACTGGTTGCTCAGGGCTATAGTCAGCAAGAAGGTATGACTATACAGAAACCTTTGCACTACTGACCAGGTTAGAATCTATTCGCTTATTAATTTCATTTGCCACTCAGAATAACATCACTCTGTATCAGATGGATGTTAAGAGTGCCTTTTTAAATGGTTATATAGATGAAGAAATATATGTCCACCAACCTCCTGGTTTTGAACACTCTAAGTCTCCAGAACATGTTTTTAAACTTAAGAAATCATTATACGGACTGAAGCAAGCTCCCAGAGCTTGGTATGAAAGATTAAGTTCTTTCCTTCTGGATAATGGTTTCACTAGAGGAAAAGTGGATACAACTCTCTTTTGTAAAACCTTAAAAAAGGATATTTTAATTTGCCAAATATATGTTGACGATATTATATTTGGAACATCTAATGCTACACTTGGAAAGGAGTTTGCTAAGTCTATGCAGGCAGAGTTTAAAATGAACATGATGGGAGAACTCAAGTATTTCCTTGGGATCCAGATTAATCAAACTTCTGAAGGAACTTATGTTCATCAAATCAAGTATGTGAAAGAGCTTCTGAAGAAGTTCAATCTTTCAGAAAGCAAAGAAGCAAAGACTCCAATGCATCCAATGTGTGTATTAGGTAAGGATAAGGTAAGCAAGAAGGTAGATCAGAAGATCTACAGAGGTATGATAGGATCTCTTCTATATCTTACTGCTTCTAGACCTGATATTTTATTCAGTGTATGCCTGTGTGCTAGATTCCAATCAGATCCTAGAGAATCTCACTTAACTGCTGTTAAGAGAATTCTGAGGTATCTGACAAGTACTACTAATGTTGGTTTATTCTACAGAAGATCTGAAGAATACAACTTAGTAGGATATTGTGATGCTGATTACGCTGGAGATAGAGTTGAAAGGAAAAGTACTTCTGGAAGCTGTCAGTTTCTAGGAAGTCATTTGATCTCCTGGTATAGCAAGAAGCAAGCCACAATTGCCCTCTCTACAACAGAAGCAGAATATGTTGCTGCTGCTGAATGTAGTACACAGATGCTCTGGATGAAGAGTCAGCTAGAAGACTATCAGATATATGAGAGTAACATTCCTATATTCTGTGATAATACTTATGTTATCTGTTTATCTAAGAATCCTATTTTACATTCTAAAGCTAAACATATTGAGATTAAACATAACTTTATTAGGGACTATATTCAGAAGGGTGTGCTCTCTTTAAACTTTGTTGATATAGACCATCAGTGGGCTGATATCTTCACTAAACCCCTTGCTGAAGATAGGTTTAAGTTCATTATGAAGAATATCAGTATGGATTTATGCCCATAATGAAAGGATGAGAAGATCTGATATATGGATTAGATTTGAAATGTGTATTTATTTTCTTATCAGATGTTCTGGATATGTTGATCATTCAGATACTCTGATTCTATTATTGCTAACGTTTCATATGTCTAAGTTGATCCAGAATTTCTGTTAAAGCAAAACAGTTGTCACCAGCTATTCCAGATGATGACCACGTGTTCATTCTGAAGGGACAAGCATGCGTGCAGTAATGAGACGCCGCCCTAGGTAACTGTGTAAATCTTTTCAAATTTCACGTTATCTCTCCTAACGTCATTTAGAATTAAATATGATTGATTCAAATTATGTAATCTCTCTCATTCAGAATTTCATTGCATATTATTTCAAATCCGTGCCTATATAAACGCATCTCACATTCATTTCATCTCTTTCCACTCATCTTCACTGTTCATCGTTTTATGCATTTTTGCCTCTTCTTCTCTCTTTTCAAAAACCCTAAAGTTAAGAAACCCCTAAATCTCAGTAGTGTTTCAATGGCTTCTTCTTCAAAGAAACATGTTGGTTCATCTTCTCAACAACAAAATCAAGATCAACAGCAACAACAACTTGTTCCACAGAAGACTTGTACAATTCCTTTAAAAGAATTAGAAGTTATCTGAGAAAAGATGGTTGATGTTGATAACCTGGAAGCACATGATATTCATCTGAAGGAGGCCATGATCTTTCAAGGATGGCAAGCGTTCTTCTATGGTTTGTGTGGACCAATTTATCCAGATTTGATGAAAGATTTCTGGGTTCATGCAACTGTCATGCCAAAGGCCTTTCTCTCTATTGTTCATGGTGAACTTTTCTCCATTACAGAAAACCTTCTAAGGAAGTTGTTTGGGTTGGAAACCGTTGAAGGTGTTTCTGGAGCTGTTCCAGGTAGAATAGAGTGGGAGGTTGTGTATGAAGAAATCTTCAAGAACGGAGTAGAATCTACAGAAATCAAGGAACTGAAGCCTTCTTACAGAGTTTGGGCTAAGATTCTTCTGGGTTGCATCTACCAAAGAAAGGCAACAGTTTCTTCAAACTATGTCAACAAGGACCAACAATACATTTTGTATTGTATTAGTAAACAGGAAAAGGTGGATCTTCTGTTCATCATATTCAACCACATGTGGCATCATGTGAAGGAATCCAGAGATGAATTCAGAAAGAAGAATCCCAAGTGCAAGAGAAACATTATTCCTTTTGGAAGAATCATTACAAATCTTCTACTTCAAACAAAAATAGTTGAGGATCTGGAGAAAGCTAGCATTACCAAGAATCCTTATACAATGATTGGAAGCACCATAAATGCTCATACTCTGAAGAAGATGGGCTTAATTGAGACTATTGGTGCTACTCTAAATGTGAACACTGAAGTTTGGTCCAAAAAAGCTCTTGCTCTGGCTGACTTTGAGTTGTTCTTCAGAAATGAACATCCAAAAGTTGTTGTCCAATACATTGCTATGCACAAGTCGGAAGGTTCTGACTATGATCCTATATGGATAAGCAAGCATAAACTTGCCACTACAGCTAATCAAGTTCCAGAGGTAGTGCAAGAGAAAGAAAGAAGGACGAAAAGAAAGCTAGACCTACCAGAAATGAGAGAAGAAGGAGAAGAAAGAAGAAAAGAAAGAAGAAAAGAAGAAAGAACAGAAGGAAGAAAAGAAGGAAAAGAAGAAGGACGAACAGAAGGAAAAGAAACAGAAGGAGAAATAGAAGGAGAAATAGAAGGATAAGCAGAAGGAGAAGAAAAGAAATATTGTTGGAGAAGAACCTGCTAGGCCTTAGAAGAAGAAACGACCTTCAGGTATTGTAATTTCTGAACCTGATTCTAGTCCTGTTTTAAATTCAAATATTGTATCAACAGAAGCTCCACCAAATTTTTCACCAAAAAAAGCCCCAGCTAACCCTCCTCCAACCACCAAAATATCTAACCCTCCATCTTCCCCCAAGTCTAAAGGCAAAAAGCCTATTCTTGATTCTGAACCTCCTGTTTCTGAACCTCCTGTTTCTGAACCAATTCTTGAACCCACACCTCTAAACACCATCATTCCTCCTCATGCCATAATCTTTATTTCTCAACCTCCTTCTCATTCCAACTATGAACCTGTTGACACTGCTGTGTTATTTCACCTCCCCTCATCAGAATCCTCTCTTTCTGATTCTTTCATCCGCCTCATGCAATCCTATAATCGTAAAAACAAACCATCTTCTGACCCCGTTGTCGTAGTCTTAGACTCAGACAATGAAGCTGAATCCTCTTGTCAACCATCCTCTTCATAAACTTTGTTTGTTCTTGATAGAGAATCTCAACCATATGCCTTCTTTCACTCAGAAAAACCAATCTCATCTCTCAATACAAAAACTCCAATCTCCCCTCCCAGAACAAAACCTCCAAAACCTTCTGTTGATGCACGTTTTGATTTTCTAAATAACAAGGTCAGGATAGGTTTAGAATTTATGAAGGTTGCTCATGATTCCAAGTTGGATCATGTAGCTGCTGGGAAGCTCTGGAGAGCTTTTGGTGAAGAGATACAAGCTGAATTTCTAGATCTCCAGAAAGATTGTTTGACTGCTGCTCCTGGTCCTGCTAGACTCTTCTTGGAGTATGATGATGGCAAATACTATCATCCAATCACCAACTGGAAGCCTCTAGAAGAGAAGCAGTTCGTTGATTAGTTAGAAGAAGAAAATCCTCTGGAAATTGTTGTGTGGAAGCCACATCCATACAAGGTTCTGACTGGAGATTTTCAGTTGTTGTTCAACTAGTTCAGGGAGAATCCTCTGGAAAAGGCTCCTGAATTGGTTTACCCAGAAGTTGAGTACCCTTCAGAACCTAAAATTCCTGTTTTCAAAGGGCTACCTTCTGAAGAAACTTCTACTGAAGATATTCTTGTTCGGGAAAATCATGAAGATGTTCAAATGATTGAAGCTGATGCTCCTCATCCTGTTCTGGAAAATAGTTTTGATGCTTCTTCTGCTGGTCCTTCTGCCTCTGTTCTACTGAACACTCTGAAGGAACTTCAACAGAATCAAGCTACCTTGGCTAATCGTCTGGACAAGCAAGATGACACCAATGCTGAGTTCAGAACTTGGATGAGGAACCAAGAAGAAACCTCCAAGAAGCAAGTTGAAGACACTTTTGAGATTAAGAACCTTCTGGCCGCCTTAGCTTATAAGTTTAGCAAGTCGTAGTCTGTTTTGTGTCTTAGTTGGTTTTTCTTTGTTTTTGCATCTGTTTTTCTTGCATATGCTTTTGTATTCTCTTCTTCTGATTATTATCAATGAAATCTCTTTTTCTTTCTTCACTCTGTGTGTCTTTCATCTGAATCTTTTATGCTTTTTGATGTTATGACAAAAAGGGGAGACATGTGATAATTGAATTGATTTATAATATCAATTGATGGGCTTAAGTCTCAACATTCCTAACAATTATATTGCAAGTTTTCTGTATTTGATAGTTTTTGCAGGAATGTGATATTCTGGACAAGCTCAATATGAGAAGCAAATATGTGGGGAAAAACAATTCTAAAGCTCTTAAAGAATTGAAGCAAGCTTAGTGCTTTGAAGCTTCAAGATAAGATGCAAGAAATGTTGTGATCAAACCTAGAAGCTCTGATACAAGAAGTCTCAAGTTCTGATAGCTCAGATACATAGAAGACTGAAGATAATAGAGCTCTGATACAAGTGATTACAAAGAGAAATTCAAAGCTTTGAAGCTGTCCAATGGAAGCTCTGAATATTATGAAGTTCTAGTTCAATGTGAAAGTCTCAACTGAAATGGAAAAATACTCAGGGAAGTATTTTATTTATAAATTCTTCTAGTATTAATTTCAGGGTGAGATTGTTAATCTCAGGGGGAGACATATTCACACACTCTATTTATATGCTTATGATATATCTGTGTAATTGTCTTTGTTCATTTGATATTCTGGATACAAATTCATATAAATTCTGTATGTTTTTGTCAACATCAAAAAGGGGAAGATTGTTAGAACAAGAAATGTTCTGATCAATATTCTTAGTTTTGATGATAACATTATGTGTGAATTTTGTATAAGACAATGTGGTACTCTAATCCTTTACGTTTTCCATTTCAGGAAAAGTAGAAAAGAGTATGCACAAATCAGCATTCAGAAGCATTGACCCAGAAGTTCTGGATGGCTTCATCAGAACATGGTCTGGCAAGACATCAGAAGATGGTCGTGCAGAATTAGAACATTGAAGGATAGAAAAACACTTAGAAAGGGGGGGTTAGAATAAGTGTGACATTAAAAACTTGTAAGATAAAAACAATGAACACAATTTTTTTTATCCTGGTTCGTTGTTAACGAAACTACTCCAGTCCACCCCCTTAGAGTGATTTACCTCAACTGAGGATTTAATCCACTAATCCAACTGATTACAATAGTTTTCCACTTAGATAACTTCTAAGTCTTCTAGAGTATACAGATCACAACTTGATCACTCTAGGAAATCACCACTTAGAAAACTTCTAAGTCTTCTAGAGTCTAGTGATCACACTGATCACTCTATGAACCTTTTACAATCAATGTAAAAATAAAGTTACAAGAGTATGAATTGCTTCTTATAAAGCTATAATCACAACAGTGATATTTCTCTTAAGTTCTAAGCTTAACACTCACTAAATATTACAAGAGTTTGTGAGGTTGAAGATGAAGTTCATGAGCTTTGAATTTGACAGCGTTTTGGTATTTTGCGCGAGAGTTCGTTAGCTGCTTCTAATCAGAACTTCTATATTTATAGGCGTTTGAGAAGATGACCGTTGGGTTGCATTTAATGCATTGCGTGAATAGCACAACTTTGCATTTAATGTTTCACACTTTTGTCAACTACCTCGAGCCATGCTTTTCCTGCTTTAACTGACTTTGCCTTTTGTAGCTTCTAACGTTCCTTTTGTCAGTCAGAGATTAGACTTAATAGCCTGTCATCTTGTACTTGCTTATGGACTCATGTTTGTGAATAACAACGTTTGAAAATCAGAGTCAACAGCTTGGTGCAGAGCATCTTCTTGTCTTCTGACTTTGAAGAGCTTGAGCGTGATACCATAAGAACTTCAGTGCTTCTGATTCTGACTTCATGTTCTTCTGATGCTTCATAGTCCATGTTCTGATTCTGCTTGACCATCTTCTGATGTCTTGCCAGAGCATGTTCTGATGTAGCCATCCAGAACCTTCTGAGTCAGTGCTTCTTAGCGCTGAATTGTGCATACTCTTTATATATTTCCTGAAATGGAAAATGCAAAGGATTAGAGTACCACATTGTCTTATACAAAATTCATATATAATGTTATCATCAAAACAAGAATATTGATCAGAACAAATCTTGTTCTAACGATCTCCCCCTTTTTGATGATGACAAAAATATATATAATTGATATGAATTTGTAACCAGAATATCAGATGACCAAAGACAATTCCACAAATATAGCATAAGCATATAATCAGAGTGTGTGAATATGTCTCCCTCTGAGATTAACAATCTCCCCCTGAAATTTTTCCATTTCAGTCGAGACTTTCACTTTGCATAGAACTTCAGAATATTCAGAGCTTCTGCTTCTTGCTTCCATAGGACAGCTTCGGAGCTTTGAATTTCTCCTTTGTAATCAATCGAATCATAGCATGCTTGATTGTATCAGAACATTCTTGAATGTATCAGAGCATTTTTACATCCTGGAATGTATCAGAGCATACTAAACAAAATGTATCAGAGCATGAATGTATCAGAAAGCATTCTTATAAAAAAATGTATCAGAGTATTCTAAGAAGAATATCAGAACATTCTTCTTGCTTCTGATCTTGAAGCTTCACAGCACTAAGGTTGCTTCAAATCTTTAAGAACATGCTTCTTTATAGAATTGCTTTTCCTCATGTATTTGCTTCTCATGTTGAGCTTTTTCTGAAAATCTTCAATCCTGCAAAAAATCTCAAAGACATAGAACTTGCAAATAATGTTAGGAAATGTTGAGACTTAATCCTACCAACTGATATAATAAACCAAATCAATTATCATGTTTCTCCCCCTTTTTGTCATAACATCAAAAAGCATTAAAAGATTCAGATGATAAAAGACACACAGATTGAAGAAGATAACTTTCATTGATTAACAATATCAGAAGGTACAATAGAAACATATGCAAGTCAAGCAGATGCATAGAAACAAAAGAAAACAACTAAGACCAAGACAGACTACGACGGGCCAAGCCTAGAAGCTAAGATGGCCAGAAGGTTTTTAATCTCAGTAGTGTCTTCCTTTTGATTCTTCATTAATGATCTGAACTCATCATGAGTATCCTCGTGCTTGTCCAGACGGTTAGGTAAGTCAGCTTGATTCTGTTGAAGAGCCTTCATGGTGTTTATCAAAACAGAGGCAGAAGGTCCACCAGAAGAAGCATCAAAGCTATTGTCTAAAACAGTAGGATTCTCAGCATTTGCTTTAACCATGAGAACATCATCTTGATTTTCCTTAGCAGGAGTTTTCTCAGCAGGATGATTCTCAGCATTATGATTCTCAACATTAGCTTCTGATGCAAAATCATTTTCATGATACACAGGAGCAGGGATTGCAGCATCTGGATTTTCAAGAGCCAGAAGAATGTTAGCCAGATTCTCTGGAGGTGTTGGAGCAACCGGTTCTGATGGGTATTCAACACTTGGATATACCATATTTGGTGCTTTAACAGAGGGATTCTCCCTAAGCCAGTTGAATATAGACTAAAAGTCGCCAGTCAGAACGTTGTATTGAGGCTTCCACACAACCATAGCCAGAGGATGCACTTCTTCAAGCTCATCAAAAGATTCCTTCTCTTCAAGAGATTTCCAGCTTCTGATGGGAAAGAAGTAGCTTTCTTCAAAGTCCCTTAGAAATCCAGAGGGACCAGGAGCATCAGCCATACACGCTTCTTGAAGCTTCAGAAGGTCAGAATTAATCTCTCTTCTGAAAGCACTCCAGAGATTCCCAGAAGCAACATAATCCATGTTGGCATTATGTGCTACCTTCAGTGCATCTAAACCTGCCTGTACCTTTAGCTTTAAAAATTCAAAACGTACACCAACAGAGAGTTCAGAAGGTTTGGTTTTGAATTGGGTAGTTGAAGAGTCTGGGTTCAGAAAGAAATAGGGTTCAGGTTCTCTTGAGAATAAAGCAGAGGTGATAGAGGAGGATAGGGAGGATGAAGAATCTGCGGTGGAGGTGATTGAGGGATCAATTATAGGTGAGATTGCAGAAGTAATGAATTTGGTTGAGAATATATTTTCAGAGGGTATTTGAGGAAAAACAGCATTTAGAGGTTGGGGGTTAAGAACTGGTTCAGAAAGAAGTGGACGATTTCTTTGTGTGGTGGTGGAAGAAGATGGAATTTTAGAATGAGGTGGCTTTTTCTAAGGGGGAAGGGCAGAAGTAGAATGAGAGCTAGAAGAATTTGCTTTGAAAGCATCTTCTATGAGCTTCTGAAACTGTTCAGAAGTTCTAGGTACTTTGAGAGACTCTGTTGATACACGTTCAAAATTAGTATTAGGTACAGAGTCAGATATTACAATACCTAAAGGTTTCTTCTGCTTCTTTGCTTTCTTAGCATCAGGTCCTTCTTCTGTGACCTTTCTCTTCAGCTTCTTCTCTTTCTTCTTCTTATCCTTCTTCCTTAACTCATCTAGAGATGGAAGAGTTCTTCCACGAATCCAAGCAGGATCAACAGAAGTTTGTGCTTTGACACAAGATTTCAGATAACATTTAACGGATTTATCTAATTCCTCTTTGAACATGTGAGAGAAACTCACAATAGGAGTTCTTCTTGTCAGAATATCTAGAAACACTTTTGGAGGAGTGGTCACCTTTTCAACCAACTGCATCCTTCTTAGAGACTGAGCATTTAGAATACTCCCACGAATAGCAATTAAGTTCTGAGAAGAGCCAGCTGCTCTCAGAATGTCTATCAAACCACTCTCAGTCAGAATATCTGAAATCATTCTTCTAAAAGGAATAGTATTCTTCTTAAGTTTGGGATTCTTCTAACGTTCCTAATCTCTTGATTCTTCAACATTTGTCTTCAGATGTTGAAATAGAATGTGAGGTAAATTGACTCTTATGCCTTTTTCAATGCAGAATAATACATACTTCTGATCCTGATTGACATAGGTAGCAGAGTTTGTTGGTTTTCTGTGATAGATAGATCCCAGAATGATATTGGCCCATACTCTGTAGGAAGGCTTCAAATCAGTAGTGTAAGGAGATGCAACACCAGAAGTAAACAACTCTGGATCAATTTTATCCCAATTAGTTCTTCCTGGGAGAGCTCCAGTAACTCCACTTATACCATCAAGACTGTACATTTTCCTTATTAGCTTCTCAGTCACAACAACTTCATGCCCTAATACGAAGGAGATGATGGCAGTTGAAGTAATAGTGGCATGGGTCCAGAATTCCTTAACCAATGTAGGGTAAACTGGTCCAATCAACCGTTCAAAGTAGTTTGACCATCCTTGTACTAGCATTCCAGTTTTGATTTTGAAATCATGAGCCATAAGATTTTCAAAATCCACCATAGTTTCGCAGAGAACCTCCAGTTCATTATAAGGAATCAAACAAGTCTTCAAAGGAGTGTTTGTAGATTTCTTTTGTTGAACTTGGTTTGAAGATGAAACCTTGCGTTGAACATTTGATGAAGAAGCCATAGATTCACACTGAGTTTACCGGGTTTAGTAACTAGGGTTTATGAAGAGAGATAGAGATGAACAAACACAGACAATGAATAATGAAGATGAGTGGAAAGAGATGAAATGATATAGAGATGCGTTTATATAGGCACGGATTTGAAATGCTATGCAATATGATTCTGAATGAAGAAGATTACAGAGTTTGAATCAGTTAGCATTTAATGATGAGTGACGTTAGGGTAAAACGTGATATTTGAAATGATTTGCACAGATACTTAGGGCGGCGTCTCATCAACTGCACGCATGCCTGTCCCTTCAGAGTGAACACGTGTTCATCTTCTGGAATAACTGGTGACAACTGTTTTGCTTTAAAATAGATTCTGAATCAACTTAGACATATGAAGCATTAGCAATAACAGAATCAAAATATCTAACTGATCAACATTTTCAGAACTTCTTATAAGAGAATAAATGATCATTTCAAATCTAATCCATATATCAGATCTTCTCATCTTTTCATTTTGGGCATAAATCCATACTGATATTCTTCAGAATGAACTTAAACCTATCTTCAGCAAGGGGTTTTGTGAAGATATCATCCCATTGATGGTCTGTATCAACAAAGTTTAAAGATAGAACACCCTTATGAACATAGTCCCTAATGAAGTGATGTTTGATCTCAATATGTTTAGCTTTGGAATGTAAGATTGGATTCTTAGATAAACATATAGCAGAAGTATTATCACAAAAGATAGGAATGTTACTCTCATATATCTGATAATCTTCTAGCTGACTCTTCATCCAGAGCATCTGTGTACTACATCCAGCAGCAGCAGCAACATATTCTGCTTCTGTTGTAGAGAGGGCAATTGTAGCTTGCTTCTTGCTGTACCAGGAGATCATAGACTTCCAAGAAATTGACAACTTCCAGAAGTACTTTTTGTTTCAACTCTATCTCCAGCGTAATCAGCATCACAAAATCCTACTAAGTTGTATTCTTCAGATCTTCTGTAGACTAAACCAACATTAGTAGTACCTTTCAGATACCTCAGAATTCTCTTAACAGTGGTTAAGTGAGATTCTCTAGGATCTGATTGGAATCTTGCACACAAACAAACACTGAATAAAATATCAGGTCTAGAAGCAGTAAGATATAGAAGAGATCCAATCATACCTCTGTAGAGCTTATGATCTACCTTCTTATTTACCTCATCCTTACCTAGAACACATGTTGGATGCATAGGAGTCTTTGCTTCTTTGCTTTCTGAAAGATTAAACTTCTTCAGAAGTTCTTTCACGTAATTGGTCTTATGAACATACGTTCCTTCAGAAGTTTGATTGATCTAGATCCCAAGAAAATACTTGAGTTCTCCCATCATGCTCATTTCAAACTCAGCCTGCATAGACTTAGCAAACTCCTTTCCAAGTGTAGCATTAGATGTTCCAAAGATAATATCATCAACATATATTTGGAAAATTAAAATATCCTTTTTAAAGGTTTTATAGAAGAGTGTTGTATCCACTTGTCCTCTAATGAAACCATTATCCAGAAGGAAAGAACTTAGATCTTTCATACCAAGCTCTGGGAGCTTGCTTCAGGCCATATAATGATTTCTTTAATTTGAAACATGTTCTGGAGACTTAGAGTCTTCAAAACCAGGAGGTTGGTGGACATATACTTCCTCATCTATATAACCATTTAAGAAGGCACTTTTAACATCCATCTGATATAGAGTGATGTAATGTTGAGTGGCAAAAGAAATTAATAATCAAATAGATTCTAACCTGGCCACTGGTGCAAAGGTTTCAGTATAGTCAATACCTTTTTGCTGACTATAGCCCTGAGCAACCAGTCTGGCTTTGCTTCTTACAACTTCTCCTTTTTCGCTTAGCTTGTTTTTGAAGACCCGCTTAGTTCCAATGATGTTAAGTCCTTTTGGTCTTGGAACTAGATCCCATACATCATTCCTTGTAAACTGATTTAGTTCTTCTTGCATGGTAATTATCCAGTCAGCATCCTCCAGAGCTTGATCAACAGAAGTTGGCTCAATAAGAGATACTAGACCAAATTGACATTTTGTATTGTTCATAAGGAATGATCTTGTTCTGATAGGATCTTATTTCTTCCCCGATGATGACATCTTCTAAGTGAGCAGAGGTGAGTCTAGAAGATCTTCTGATAGTTGGCTCTTCAGAAATTCTGAGATTCTCTAATGAAGCAGCAACTTGATCTTCTGAAACTTTGCTTCTAGGTTCTTAAGAGTCTGAATTAGAGATTTCTATATCTGCAAAATTCTCAAACTGCATTGGCTTTTCAAGATCAAGATTATCATCAAATCTGATATTGATTCTTCAACAATCAATTTTTTAGTATTGTATACTCTGTAGCCTTTAGAGCGTTCAGAATATCCAAGAAGGAAACACTTCTGTGCCTTAGAATCAAACTTATGCAGATGATCTTTAGTGTTCAGAATATAACATACACATCCAAATGGATGGAAATAAGAAATGTTGGGCTTTCTGTTCTTCCACAATTCATAAGGAGTCTTATTAAGAATAGGTCTTATGGAGATTCTATTCTGAATATAACATGCAGTGTTAATTGCTTCTGCCCAGAAATGCTTAGCCATATTGGTTTCATTGCTCATGGTTCTGGCCATTTCTTGTAGAGTCCTATTCTTTCGCTCTACAACTCCATTTTGATGTGGAGTTCTAGGGCAAGAGAAATCATGGGCAATACCATTTTCTTTGAAATAAATCTCAAAGAATCTGTTCTCAAATCCGCCACCATGATCACTTCTAACCTTTATGATTTTACACTCTTTCTCAGATTGGATCTGAGTGTAGAAGTCAAATAACACTGTATGAGACTCATCCTTGTGTTTCAAGAACTTTACCCACGTCCATCTGCTATAGTCGTCTACGATGACTAATCCAAATATCTTCCCTCAGACAGATGCTGTTTTGACTGGGCCAAACAGATCAATGTGCAGAAGTTCTAGCGGCCTAGAGGAAGAGACAACATTCTTAGACTTGAATGCAGGTTTGGAAAACTTCCCTTTCTAACATGCTTCGCAAAGAGCATCTGATTTATATTTCAGATTAGGGAGTCCTCTGACCAGATTAAGTTTGTTAATCTGAGAAATCTTTCTCAAACTAGCATGACCTAATCTTCTGTGCCAGACCCACTGCTCTTCACTAACAGACATAAGGCAAGTTACCTTCTGATTCTTAAGATCTTGAAGATCAATCTTGTAAATGTTGTTCTTTCTCTTGCTTGTAAATGAAGAATAGAAAAACACTTAGAAAGGGGGGGTTTGAATAAGTGTAGCTTTTAAAACTTGTAAGATAAAAACAATTTGCACAATGATTTTTATCCTGGTTCGTTGTTAACTAAACTACTCCAGTCCACCCCCTTGGAGTGATTTACCTCACCTGAGGATTTAATCCACTAATCACACAAGATTACAATGGTTTTCCACTTAGACAACTTCTAAGTCTTCTAGAGTATACTGATCACAACCTGATCACTCTAGGAACAAACTGCTTAGATACCCTCTAAGACTTTCTAGAGTATACTGATCAACAACCTGATCACTCTAGTTCTTACAACTTAATGTAAACAAATTCTTTTAAGAGTTACAATGCTTCTTAATAAGCTATTATCACAACTATGATTTTCTCTCAAGTTTAAGCTTAATCTCACTAATATATTACAACAGCAATGTAGTGAGGTTGAAGATGAAGTTTGAGAGCTTTTTGAATTTTACAGCGTTTCTGTATATTTGCGCAAGTGTTGTATTGAGAATTCGTAACCTTGCTTCTCATCAGAACTTCAATATATAGGCGTTTGAGAAGATGACCGTTGGGAGCATTTAATGCTTTGCGTAATCCGTACAGCATTGCATTTAATGTTTCACTCTTTTGTCAACTACGTCGAGCCTTGCTTTCGCTGTGTCTACTGACGTTGCCTTTAATAGCTTTCAACGTTCCTTTTGCAGTCAGCGTAGCCTGCCATCTTGTACTTGCTTCTGATATGATGTTTGTGTAAACAACGTTTGAATATCATCAGAGTCAAACAGCTTGGTGCAGAGCATCTTCTTGTCTTCTGACCTTGAAGTGCTTCTTAGCGTGATACCATGAGAACTTCAGTGTTTCTGCTTCTGATCTCAAGTCCTTCTGATGCTTCCATAGACCATGTTCTGATTCTGCTTGACCATCTTCTGATGTCTTGCCAGACCATGTTCTGATGTTGCATGCTGAACCTTCTGAGTCAGTGCTTCTTGCGCTGATTTTGTGCATACTCTTTATATAATTCCTGAAATGGAAATTGCATAGTATTAGAGTACCACATTCTCTCATACAAAATTCATATACATTGTTATCATCAAAACTAAGAATATTGATCAGAACAAATCTTGTTCTAATAGTAAATAGAATTGAGCCATCCTTCTGACTAATAGCTTTACAAGACTTTTGATTGTAGATTATGTCATAACCATTGTCACTTAATTGACTTATGGACAATAAGTTATGAGCTAATCCATCTACTAGCAGAACATTAGTTATAGAGGGAGAGTTACCAATGCTTATGGTTCCAGAGCCAATGATATTGCCCTTTTGATTCCCTCCAAACTTTACTTCTCCAGCAGATTTAAGCACCAGGTCTTGGAACATAGACCTTTTTCCCGTTATGTGCCGCGAGCACCCAGAGTCCAGGTACCATGGCATGTTTTGCTTTGTCTTCTTGGCTGCCAAAGATATCTACAACAGGGATAATCTTTTCCTTAGGTACCCCCAATTTCTTGGGTCCTTTTTTGTTAGTTCTCCTCAAGTTCTGATTGAACTTGGGTTTAGCATGAAAATTAACAGGAGGTACAGCATGATATTCCCTATTTTGAACAACATGATATTTTCTAGTGTGTGTCACATGCTTCTTGGTGTGTGTAATGTGGAAGCTCTTAGCATGTGATGTGAGCCTAATATCATGGGAGTGGCCACACTTGAATTGATCATATAGAGGTTTGTATGTGATTTTCATATCATCAACAAATTCAATGTATGGGGTTTCACCCTCATAGCCTATGCCAACTCTCTTGTTTACACTAACTGCATATATCATAGAGGCAAGTTGACTTCTTCCAATACCTCTAGATAGAAATTTTCTGAAACTCAAGTCATATTCCTTAAGAATATTGTTCATGCTTGGAAATGACTCAGCATCTTTAGATAGTTTTAAAATTTTTTCTTTAAGTTCAGAATTTTCTAATTCAAGCTTCTTAGTTTCAGATGCAAAGAGCTTTCTCAGCTTTTT
Source organism: Vicia villosa (assembly GCF_029867415.1). Classification (NCBI taxonomy): domain Eukaryota; kingdom Viridiplantae; phylum Streptophyta; class Magnoliopsida; order Fabales; family Fabaceae; genus Vicia; species Vicia villosa. The sequence goes on along the minus strand of NW_026705110.1, from coordinate 155,497 downwards.
GTATTTGATGCTAAGTTTAACCTTGATTTCCAGAGTCTTAGTTAAGCTGGAAACTAGCTCATCTCTAGAAAGTTCAGAAAATACCTCTTCAGAGTCTGAGTCTGATTCTGATGTAGATTCTGATTCATCATCAACGATGGCCATCAATGCTAAGTTTGCCTGCTCGTCTTCAGAGTCTGACTCTTGCTCAGAAGAATCTGAGTCATCCCAAGTAGCCATAAGGCCTTTCTTCTTTTCAAACTTCTTCTTGGGATTTTCCCTCTGAAGCTTTGGACACTCATTCTTGTAATGTCCTGGCTCCTTGCATTCATAGCATGTCACCTTCTTTTTGTCAGATCTTCTGTGACCAGAAGATTCTCCTCTTTCAGGCCTTTTAGAACTTCTGAAGTTCTTGAACTTTCTTTGCTTACTCTTCCAGAGTTGATTTACTCTTCTGGAGATCATAGAGAGTTCATCTTCTTCTTCCTTTGATTCTGACTCTTCAGAATCTTCTTCTTCAGCCTGAAAAGCGTTAGTACATTTTTTATTATTTGATTTTAAAGCAATTGACTTACCTTTCTTTTGAGGTTCATTTGCATCCAGCTCTATTTCATGACTCCCCAGGGCACTGATCATCTCTTCAAGAAAGACTTCATTCAGATTCTTAGCAATATTGAATGCAGTCACCATTGGGCCCCATCTTCTGGGCAAGCTTCTGATGATCTTCTTGACATGATCAGCCTTTGTATATCCCTTGTCAAGCACTCTTAATCCAGCAGTCAGAGTCTGGAATCTTGAGAACATTGCTTCAATGTTTTCATCTTCCTCCATCTTGAAAGCTTCATACTTCTGGATTAAAGCAAGAGCTTTTGTCTCCTTGACTTGGGCATTACCTTCATGAGTCATCTTTAAGGATTCAAAGATGTCATAGGCAGTTTCTCTGTTTGTTATTTTCTCATATTCGGCATGAGAAATAGCATTCAGCAGAATAGTCCTTGACTTGTGATGATTTTTTAATTGCTTCTTTTGATCCACTCATTTCTTGTTTTGACATCTTTACTCCACGAGCATTTACTGGATGTCTGTAACCATCCAAGACAAGATCCCATAAGTCACCATCTTGACAAAGAAAGTAACTTTCGATTTTGTCCTTCCAATATTCAAAATTTTAACCATCAAAGACTGCTGGTCTATTATAGCCATTGAAGCTACTGCTTCCATTTCCATTGTTGTTTTGTTCAGGTTTAGGAGTAGATGTAGTTGTTTCAACCATATTGACTTTGTGTTTTTCTTCCTGAATCTTTTATCTAACACGGTTAAGTGCTAGCACCTAGAACCGGCGCTCTGATGCCAATTGAAGGATAGAAAAACACTTAGAAATGGGGGTTTGAATAAGTGTGACTTTAAAAACTTGTAAGATAAAAACAATGAACACAATTATTTTTATCCTGGTTCGTTGTTAACGAAACTACTCCAGTCTACCCCCTTAGAGTGATTTACCTCAACTGAGGATTTAATCCACTAATCCAACTGATTACAATGGTTTTTCACTTAGATAACTTCTAAGTCTTCTAGAGTATACAGATCACAACTTGATCACTCTAGGAAATCACCACTTAGAAAACTTCTAAGTCTTCTAGAGTCTACTGATCACACTGATCACTCTAGGAACCTTTTACAATCAATGTAAAAATAAAGTTACAAGAGTATGAATTGCTTCTTATAAAGCTATAATCACAACAGTGATATTTCTCTTAAGTTCTAAGCTTAACACTCACTAAATATTATAAGAGTTTGTGAAGTTGAAGATGAAGTTCGTGAGCTTTGAATTTGACAGCGTTTTGGTATTTTGCGCAAGAGTTCGTTAGCTGCTTCTGATCAGAATTTCTATATTTATAGGCGTTTGAGAAGATAGCCGTTGGGTTGCATTTAATGCATTACGTGAATAGTACAGCTTTGCATTTAATGTTTCACACTTTTGTCAATTACCTCGAGCCATGCTTTTCCTGCTTTAACTGACTTTGCCTTTTGTAACTTCTAACGTTCCTTTTGTCAGTTAGAGATTAGACTTAATAGCTTGTCATCTTGTACTTGCTTCTGGACTCATGTTTGTGAATAATAACGTTTGAAAATCAGAGTCAACAGCTTGGTGCAAAGCATCTTCTTGTCTTCTGACTTTGAAGAGCTTGAGCGTGATACCATAAGAACTTCAGTGCTTCTACTTCTGCTTCTGACTTCATGTTCTTCTGATGCTTCATAGTCCATGTTCTGATTCTGCTTGACCATCTTCTGATGTCTTGCTAGAGCATGTTCTGATGTAGCCATCCAGAACCTTCTGAGTCAGTGCTTCTTAGCGCTAAATTGTGCATACTCTTTATATATTTCCTGAAATGGAAAATGCAAAGGATTAGAGTACCACATTGTCATATACAAAATTCATATATAATGTTATCATCAAAACAAGAATATTGATCAGAACAAATCTTGTTCTAACAAACATGAACTGGAAAGCATCAGAAGATGGCAGTCAGAAGTACAAGATCTGAAGCTCTGATTGTATCACGCTCAAAGCTCTTCAAAGTCAGAAGACAGAAGATGCTCTGCACCAAAGCTGGAGACTCTGAAATTCAAATGTCTATTCAACACATTCTGAGTCCAGAAGAAAGTACAAGATGAAAAAGCTATAACGTCAAATCTCTGACTGACAAAAGGAACGTCAGAAGCTACAAAAGGCAAAGTCAGTAAAAGCAGCAAAAGCTGTAATCACTGTTGTGATTACAACTTTATTAGAAGCAAATCAAACTCTTGTAAACATTTATTTTACATTGATTGTAAAAGATTTCCTAGAGTGATCAAGTTGTGATCTGTAGACTCTAGAAGACTTAGAGGGTATCTAAGTGGAAAACCATTGTAATCAGTTGGATTAGTGGATTAAATCCTCAGTTGAGGTAAATCACCTTGTCAGGGGTGGACTGGAGTAGTTTGGTTAACAACAAACCAGGATAAAAATAATTGTGTTCATTGTTTTTATCTTCCAAGTTTTTGAGTTACACTTATTCAATCCCCCCCCCCCCTTTCTAAGTGTTTTTCACTCCTTCACCTTCTTCATGCATTAGGAACATGCTTGTAACAAATTAAGTCAAACACCTTCATCTGACTCACTGATGTTCGTTTGTCACTCCACACTTCTTCAGGAACCTTGTTCTTCAATTTTTTGTAGGACACATGTTCAGTATGTAGACAACAGTGGTGACTGCTTCACCCCATAAGGATTTTGGAAGATTCTTCTACTTCAGCATGCATCTCATCATATCCAATATGGTCATGTTTCTTCTTTATGCTATTCTATTATGTTGCAGCATGTAAGGAACAATTACCTCATGATCAATATCATGTTCTACACAGAATTCCTCAAATATCTTGGATGTGTATTCGCCACCTCCATTTGTTCACAGAACCTTGGTTTTCTTTTCACTCTGGTTTTCGAAAAGCATTTGAATCTTTTAAAAAATTCAAATACTTCTTCTTTGTGTTTGATCACATAGATCTGAAGCTTTCGACTATACTTATCCACAAACAAAACAAAATACATGTTTCCACCAATGGTATGCTGATGACTTCTCGGCAAATGTACCGATAGTGTCGAAGTAATAAAAAGATATCGTATCCACATGGACTACTATTTAATAAGACAATTATTGTGCAATGCTTATAGAAGACTAATTGATGAGTTTTTATGTTTAATTTGCAAAAAGACAAAAGTTTATTCTGACAATAATACAGAAGCGGCCAGGTTTCGTATCAAATCCCCTATTTCTACCCTGTTGATGTTTGATGTATTACATGAATGATATTGTTGTTATAATTCCACGACGAAGTAATGAAACCACTATACCCAATCCCTTGGTGTATAGCTCACTAATCTCTACAAGAAGTCTCCTATCCCTAGTCAACCGGCGTAAGTGAGATTAGGCGATGTAATAGTACGTTAGTTCATAAGCCACTACTCGAGGTCTCTTATGCCAATTCAACCGGCGTAAGTATAAAAATTGCTATAGGTCCAACACATAGACTAATAGTAAGTATTCCCTATATGCCCACGATTAGATTAAAAGAGTATCCCACATAAAAAGCATTACGAACAAGAAGCAATTGAATAGAATTATAACTTAAATTATTCATGCAATAACAAATCAAACATATGTCCCAACAATATAAAATAGGTTCATCGTACGAAACCTAACCTAGAGAAACTTAGCCACTCATAATGATCAAATTACAATACTAAATAGTAATAATAATAATAATAATAATAATAATAATAAGAGGTTTGCATGAGATAATCCTTAAAGAACTGGCCTCCAATGGCTTCAAATGCGCTCCAAATCTAACTCCCGATGTTGTAAATCATCACTTGTAGTGTAAAATGCAGAACTCTTGAAAAATACCAAAAATACTCTTTTAAAGCCTTCAGGAACCAGTCAGAAATTGTCCAGAAAAAGGGCACATCGCGCGTGTCAAGGACAACATCGCGCGCGATGCAACTTTAATAGGTCCATCTTGCACACCATGGCGCGTGATGGCTGGCGCGATTAATCCATTAAGTTGCTCGCTTTTGCTCCTCTTTTCAGCCAATTTTCCACAAGTCCCTGTTTCTTCATACATGGTCATTTTTACTTCATTCTTTGGCCATTGTTCATCAAATTTGGTGATCTTTGACTTGTTTTTCTCCGTTTCTTTGACAAAATATATGCAATGACGAAGTGTCATAATATGCTCCTTGAACAGGCCACATACATCTGAATGTTCAACTTCTTGAATGCAGGAGGATCATGAAAACTAGTATAAATTATTTAACTTCAAGAGGAAAAAAATGAAATTTCATTTGTGACATTCACAATCTAAATGGAGAAACGAAAAATTAGAGATTTTATATTATTATAGAAAGCTAGTTGATATAAATTAGATAACTTTTTTAAAATAATTTTGCATATTTGCTTCTAATGTATCCGACCAATTCAACACAAAGTAACTCGTTGTTTCTTAGTTCGGTTTGGGTTTTATCGCAAAAATGTGGCAATTTAATCCAAACCAAATCATATTTTTTTATTGGTGTGGATATCGGATTCTCTTAAAACCTAATCAAACCAACCTGCATACACTTGAGATCCCGATAACCATGTGTATCACATAGACAACTAGTTAGACTATTATCATACCTTGGAGACTCTCAAATGCAAACTCTCCGCGTTGAACTTGACCAGATTCCCAATGATATGGTTTAAGACCCTCTTGGATGGGAGCATAGAATATTGGAAAGACTTCCATGTAGCTTTCAATGCCCAATTCACCCCTCGAAAGCGGCAACCTACGATAATAGTCATACTCATTAAGGTCACTTAGCAGAAGAATTGGGCACATATGACATGGGCTAAAATGATTGATGTTTGAGAAGGGGTTGAGATTGAACTGCATGTTTCGAGTTTATCACATAGACAACTACTTAGACTATTATCATACCTTGGAGACACTCAAATGCAAACTCTCCGCGTTGAACTTGACCAGATTCCCAATGATATGGTTTAAGACCCTCTTGGATGGGAGCATATATTATTGGAAGGACCTCCATGTAGCTTTCACTGCCCAATTCACCCCTCGAAAGAGGCAACCCACGATAATGGTCGTACTTAGTGGGGTCACTTAGTAGAAGAATTAGGCACATATGACATGGGCTAAAATGATTGATGTTTAAGAAGGGGTTTAGATTAAATTGCACCGTTTAGATTAATTGGATTGATGTCTACATGGGACGTCACGTCCCTCATAAGCGGTTTTAACCGCCCCTTGGTGCATAAAATGAAAGGTGGGTCACTCTGAGGTATTTAAATGCATTCTCACTCTCACTTCTCTCTCTCTCTCTCTCTCTCTCTCTCTCTCTCTCCCTCTCTCTCTCTCTCTCTCTCTCTCTCTTTCTCTCTCCCTCTCTCTCTCTAACTTGTCAACATTCTCTCTGCCACATCAGAAGCTCAAGTCCACCAATCATGAAGCGTTATTGCACCGATGACCAAACAATTTTTGTTCTATCGTGGAACAATAATCATATTAATAAATATAATCTTAGAGTGGTGGTGAAAGATAACTTAAATAATAATCGATTATGGTTGAAGTGATTATTAATAATGGTTAGAGTAGTGATATTAGCCTTTGATTTTCTATTCAAGCATAATCGACAGAAAATAGGGTGTGAGATAAATATTCAAGCTAAAACACAGGTAGCTAAATCATGTTTCAACCCAAAATCACAAGTAATCGACAAGAAATATATTGATTCTTGACAAGGGTAGTTGGAACACTTGAAGATGTTTTTCAACAAAAGCAGTCAAGAGATTTAAAGACAGATGTCAACATTGGTAGCATTTTGCAGCAGTTAAAGAACTAAAGACATGTGGAAGCAAAGAAGATGACAAAAGGCCACATAATGGTGTACGTGTCGAATGCGAAAGAGATGAGCGTTGTCGACGGTTATAGATATATAAAGTATATAAACAAACCTCGTCATAAATGAGGGTTCATATTTTTCATTGTTGTTCGCAATAGAATTCAAACATCCAAATTATAGAGATACTGAATTTGTGAGAAATGTATGAGTTTGCATCCCACTTTTAATTTAAGTTTTTTATTTGATTGTTTTTTTAATCATTTTTCTTCATTTATTTTATATTTCTAGCAATTCTACATTCTATTTCTTGAATTCCTTATATAATTATTCTACATTCAAACATTAAGTTATCAAGTTTGAACACACTTTTTCAAATTTGTTGTATAAAATGTCCTTAAATTTTTATCAAATTTAACCTTTTAAATAAGCAGAAAATTGTGATTTAATTTACTAAAAATACCACTGATTTAACAAATGGTTTGTGATTATAACATACTATTCATTGTCATAAACACAACTACAATGGTAAAAGATGTTGTTAGAGTGGTGATGAATAATTATCAAAATTGATTCGAGATAGTCGAAGCCTTCAAGTGGTGATGGATAATTATCAAAATTGATTCGAGATAGTCGAAGCCTAAAGTGAAGGCCGATGATTATAGTGGAAGTGAGTTTGTTAGGGTAATTATTATAATTATAGGAAAATTCTGATTACACTCTTAATATGAGAAATAAATTTTTATTGTTTAGGCTCAATTTTTTTATTATTGATTATGATCATGTTAATATGACAAAGAAGGGTGCAACACTATAATACAACCCACAGGAGAGGAAAAGAAGAGATGACATGAAAAGGACTCGCACAAGCTGCCAAATTGTGGGACAAGTTTATCTTTTTTCATATATCAAAAACCTGCTACGTCGTCCTACTCTCCTTGTGTGCTTGTGCAGTTGTGCAACCCCAAAACGAATCTCTCTATTTCTCGTCAAGATCCTGTTGTTCTTTAGCTTTTTACCAACTGCATCCATATATAATATTCAAAAACAGCAAATATACTTTCATAAACAAATATATTATTAAAATATTGAGAGATTACTTTGTTTCGTGAAATTGGAGCGTCAGCATACCGCATGGATCGAGAGGGATCACTGACCGCACCTTACTTTTCACATTTGGATTGCAAATATGAATCATTATCTAAATTATTAAATAACCATTTTAAATACTCATTTAACTTTTTACTAGTTAGTTAATAATACTATTTTAAAATTTAATGATAAAAATGAATGTTGTAAGTTTAAAATTGCGTTTTGTTATATTAAATATTTGTTTAAATTAAATTATTAAAAATTATTTATTGATATAAATTTAATGATATTATTATTGTTTAAAAAAGAATAAAGAGAAGACGCAAGGAAAATATAAAATAATCTTACACAATTTTTTTTGAATGATTAATTTTACACGGATATTTAATGGTCGTCCTATGTTGAAAAGTAACCATTGGAAAATCTAGCAGAGGAGATGTCAAGCTAAGCTTCTATGGATCCGGCTTCGCTCTTTCCTAAGATCACAACTCTTCAAGAGCAGCCCAAGGTCTCCTCGCAATCTGTTCCGTTTGCGGCCTAGAAAAAAAATCTTTCATCCAAGTTTTGAATGGAGTTTGTGATATCCCTGTGTTGCAGTTTCCCCAAACCGTCATCAAAGGAGACAGATTATCCATCACTATTCCAGAAGAAGAATACAAAGTTGGGATTCAAGATTATAAGGATAATCTTCATGGACGTATCACTTGGTCGAAGGTCGTTACACCCCTTACTGTGTTTGCGCTCAGATCGAAGTGGTTTGCAATCTGGGCTGATGTTAAGAACTGGGGAGTTATTTTGCTCGGTAAGGGTTATTACGAGTTTACTTTCTCTACTGCTGAGGATATGAGAAGAGTTAGAGCATCTGGAACTTTGAGTCTGAATTATGGTTCCCTAAAATTATTTGCGTGGACTTGAGATTTTAATCCAACTACTCAACACATCACTTCTGCCCAGGTGTGGGTGAGGTTTGTCGAGCTTTCGCAGGAATACTGGAGGCCCAGGTTTTTATTTGCCATTGCAAGTAGCGTCGCACACCCATCTGTATCGCTGCAGCTTTCTCTAAATCGAGGGTTGACCGCACTTTCGGTCAGTTTGTTCGTGTTTTGGTGGAGATGGAACTTTCTAAGAAATATTTAATCAATACTTTTAATGTCTTCAACGTTGCAGATTGAAGCATACAAGTATTCTAAACATTTTAGTTTTTTTCTTCATATTTATAGGCTTTATCATGTATGTGTAAAATTTGTTGTTATATATTCTTAACACGAGTGTTGTGAGTTTGCTTACAAATTTATCCTTTTTATTTTTAGTTGAATTTGTATTATTCTTGATCAATATAATGTATCAATTTGAATAAATGAATATTATTTTATTTTGAATAAAAATGTGATTTAATTTAGATCTGATTTTCTTAGACATTAATTTATATATAGTTATAATTTTCCATAATTTTAATAGTTTGAATTTTATGTTTTATCATAAATATATTGATATTGTAATATCTATGTATTGGGAGTGCAGAGAGAACCACGAGAGATCCTCTTTGGGAAAGGTGGCGAGTTCGTCCAGTTTCATGATTAACTCAAGTTAATGGTCAGGTATCAATTTGGCATCAAGGAGTCATGAAATTTAAATATTAAAACAAAAATTTAGCATCATTGTAAACAGGTATGAAACATTTATTTTAAAAAAGAGCGACAGTTTGAACTATCATAATTCCATATTTGAGACGTGGTTAGCAAACGTCGCAATAGACCTTAAATACAAAATATCAAACAAAATTGATGACAACTACAATCGTCACGATCATATTTTGGATGTAGTTTTTATATCGACCTCTATATTCCTAACTTTTTTATGAGTTAAAACACTTAACCCTTATACTCCTCGCGCTTAGGGGATAATGTATCAATAGATTCCTGTTGACTCGAGATCCAATCTACATTAACCAATTTCTCCACGTCCGACATAGAGCCCTGAGAAGACTCAGCAGAAAAGAGTCGATAGAACTACAAGAGCTCATCTTTGGGAAAGGTTGTGAGCTCGCTTAGTCTCATAATCACCTTAAGCTAGGGGCGTGTACCTGTTCGACGTCAAGGAATCATGAAACTAAAATAGAAAAACTAAATTTTTACATCAGTTTAAACAATCATGTAACATTCATATAAAAACCGACAATTTAAACTTTCACAATTTCATATTTTAGATAGTGGATTGCAAACATCGCAATAGACCTTTGAAAACAAAATGTCAAATAAAAATGATGATGGTTACAACTATCACAATTATATTTTGGAAGAAATTTTAAAACTGTTGCAATATGTTACGGTTGTTGGGGAGGCATTTTTTCAAGTTGTCGCAAAAGAGATTCGGGACACAAGATTTTGCAACAGTTGACAAACTGTCACAACTTAGTGTTAGCAATCAGTAGAACTGCCATAACACTCAAAATAAAATATCACCCATCTTTTTCTTGAAGTGCAAATAAGTTATCTCAATCTCATAGATACACATTAATATTCAGTGCAAAATTTTGAGAAATAGATACAATTATTTAAGTTTATTCTAAAACATCATAAAGTCTTATGTTGTTTGGAAATCTAGACCAAAGTTAGTTTATATACTACACTCGAACTCTTCAGTTCAGTAAAACACATTTATACAACATCATCATAGATTCTTATACCTAAAAGGGACAATACATTGTATCTGCAGTGGTCAGGACTTGAGGTGGATCAAAACATTGACGCTTTAGGAAAAGGCACTCCCATATGCCCGCGGTTCAAACCCTTTACCTTCTTAATCTCTTATGAGAGAAATTATGCGTATACACATTAAAGTTCCACGTTATTTGAAAATTGATATTATACATAGTTTATATACATCACTTACACTTATCAATCCAACATATTGCCTTTTGTAAAAGACAAAATCGGAATTAACTATCACATGCAAAGCAGACAATTCCACATATCTGCAGTGTCTGATATAATATAATAAAATAGAGGATAAAAAATACAACTAAATCTATTATCTATTATAATAAATTAATCTTGACTAAGTTACTCATAATACTTTTCCTATAAACTAATTTTAAAGAGATTTTTTCCTTAATATAAACTCAATTACAATTATATAGACTTTTTTTCCAATATTCTTCCAAGGTATATTTTATATGATTGGATTAGACATGACATCGATGGTGGCTCTATTCTTTTGATTGCTTGCTGGTGGTTTTGCTTGCTGGTGGTTATGACGCGTTAGAAACAGATTGTGTCTTGTTAATGAAGTGGTATTCTTATACTTTGAAACTTATGATAATGAATTATGCTAATCCATTAAGTAAATATTTTTTAAGCATATTCTATTTCATCCAACGAGAATAATCACATGGAATACATACAAAAGTAATAATATGATTTTGAATGTTGATGACAGTAGCCTTGGTAATCCAAGCGTCTCGGATTTTAATGGATTGATTTGAAATACTAATGATGTTCGAGTTCACAGTTTGTGGATAATATTGGTTCTTCCAAATCCTTCATGTTGAGTTAATGACGCTATATTTGTGAATGACCCGAGAACTTGACATCAAAAATTTGATGTGTTATTCTGACTCCGAGTTTAGCCCAAAGACGATTAATAATTGACATCACTAGGTTGCGATTCTCCACAACATTAAAGAACTTCTCACTAGAGAATAACAATAACAAGTTAAAATATTTCAAACTCTTAAAAAAGAGATTCCTTGCTAACTATCTAACAAAACATAAAATTAGTAACGATGTGGCATACTAATATTTTATAAAATCTCCAGTAAAAATCATCACACTCCTAGCTATTAGTAAAAGAAAATCTAGATAATTTCTTAATTCTTTCCCCCTTTTTGTCTAAATAATTCGTGTGGAAGAGGAAAGTAGTGGTGAGTAGAGTACAACCTTTTGTCGTTGTACAAAATAAAAGTATAACTCTTTGTCCACAAAGAAACACAAATTAGTGAGATGACTCACAAGGATTATGTAAGATAAAAAAAAAAAGAAAAAGAAAAAATAAATCCTTTCACCAATTCATTTCGCATGCTTTAACATGCGTTGTTTAGCAAAGCTGTAGTATTTTCCCCTTAAAAAGAAAAAAGCAATTCTGTAGTCAAATCATGGGTCTATGATCTGAGAGAAAAAGTAGAACCAGAAACACTATACTACCTCCCTTCTTCTTTTCTTCTGAGGAATCTCCTCTTTCTATATTTTCCAAGAAACCCCAATCTCACTTTATCTGATAAACAAACCGTCCCCAAAAGTGTCATCCTTTTCAACCCATCGCCATCTCCTTCTACGCCCACTCAAATTATTTCATTACTTTCTCTCTCTTTTTCTTTCTCACACACAAACTCACTTTTCCTTTTTCTTTATCTTCTCCCAAAATCAAAATGCAATCATTCACTTCCATTCTCGCGTGCTTCCTTTTCTCCTCCTCACTACTTCTTCTACTCCCACCCTTCTCTCTCGCCGGTTTATTATCCCAACCGGTAACCGACCCGAACCAGCCTCTTAAACCGGGCGAATACCCTTCATCCAACACCGTCCCCGCATTCCCGGTTCAAACCCAAGCTCAAATCTGCAAACTCGACTTATCCAACGAACTCTTCGGCGGAGTCAAAGACGCATGCGGAAAAGACCTAGACCGGAGCCGTTGCTGCCCCGTCCTCGCAGCATGGCTCTTCGCAGCACACGCTCGTTCCGCCCTGGAAATAACCTCCAACGCTCCAGCTCCGTCAAGCGGAGAACAACCGATGATGCCCGACGACTCTCAGAAATGCGTTAACTCGCTGCAAGACTCGTTACTCACTCGTAACATCAGAATACCTCAACCTAACGCAACGTGCGACGCGATTCTTTGCTTCTGCGGAATCAGGCTTCATCAAATAAGCTCCTTATCATGCCCCGCCGCGTTTAACGTCTCCGGTTCGCACAAAAACGCAACTCCGACCGCCGCTGTTCGGAACCTGGAAAATAACTGTCGTAACGCTTCGTATTCTGGTTGCACCAAATGCTTATCTGCCCTACAAAAGGTTAGTCACTTTTATCTCATTGGAAAAAAAAATACACTTCTATTAATTTATTATGTTCATTCATTGGAAAATGACTCATCATTATGTATTTCTCAATTATTACAAACTTTTTCTTTTTTTTAATTATTTAACATGTGATTATGAAATGAGTGTAAATTTTTTATTTTAATTACTTTGAATAGGTGAAGAGTTTCAAGAACGGGACGAAAGGAGGGAGTGAGAGAGTAAAGAAGATGTTTAACAGAGACTGTGAACTGATGGGTTTGACATGGTTACTGGCAAAGAACAAAACGACTTACATACCTACCGTTTCAGCAGTTCTACGTGCCATGATGTACAGTGCACACCCGCATGAATCAAAGTGTAGTCCTGATCAAGAAAACATGCCATTAGCCGTTGATTCTCTTCAATTTGAAAGTGGTCATGCGCCATCTTGGCCGTCCAAATTATGGGTTACTGTTTTAGCTTTAATCATGTTGGTTTGTTGTTTTGTTTAAAAGGTTGTAACTGGTTAGGTAATTTTTTTGCTTCTTCTCAGTGCCATCCTCTTCTCTCTTTTGTCTTTTTTTCCTCGTCTATTGGCCTAATTCTTGGATGCTTTTGTCACGTGAAGAAGTTAAGCTAGTGGACAAAATCAACATTGGAGGATGTTTTCTAACGAAGGTTTTATATTTTGCCCTGTAAATTACAGATTCATGTCTCTTATTATTACCTCACTTTTTACTATTACTTAGTTGTTCAATGATTAAATCAACTTAAGTTGAAGTTTAGATTATTATGAGTGATTAACTGTGTTCAAAGTGTATTTACCTTACATTTATAGTTAAGTTTCGTCTGCAAATTTGAAATTTAGCTTTATGAGTTCACTTCAGGGTAAATTATGAGTTTTTTATTCTCATTTAATTTAATGATAAACTAAATTTCAATGTAAGGCTTGTTGTATATTTCAAAACTGGTACGGAAACTAGCCTGTAAGTTTGCCAACTGTGGCGTAATCGAGGTTGAATATTTCTCCTCATAATGGAGGTATTTCACTGTAAAATTATATATTTTATTTTTAGGGTTAATACCCATTTACCATATGGGGTGTAGTTGAAATACCCTGCCAAAAAAGTTTCCTTTTCCACTCCATCTCATTAAAAAGTTTGATGTGATAATTTTTTTAATTATTTTTAATGATGTGGTTCGCTTAGGTGACATTTTTATTATTTTTTATTTATTTTAATGAGTGATGCTATATTGTGCGAAATATTTCATCAACGAAAGCAACGAATATGTATGTAGCTTTACATACTTTCTATTGACTAAATATTTATTATTTTAAATCAAATATTAATTACAATAAATGAAAAAAATATAATACAACTGCATGGTTGAATACACGGTCGTGTGGTTTCCACGAAAAATAACATTTAGCATTATTCTATTTTAATTCCATGTGGCATAATGCCACATGTATTTTATATTATTTTTATTTTTGGTTAATATAAGAAAACATGTTAAAAATTTGTTGAAGATGTGTGGCATAATGCCACATGTATTTTATATTATTTTTATTTTTGGTTAATATAAGAAAACATGTTAAAAATTTGTTGAAAATGAGAGTTGAACCCACCCTACCTGCCACTTCAAAGTGACGCGCTTGGCAACTAGGCTGGAAGTTCCAATTTGTTATTGTTATAATATCTAACTAATTATTTGCATTTAATTAATAATTATATACAACTAATTATATACTGTAACTTTTTTAATAATATTTTATATACTATTTACTATAGATTTTTTAATACTATGTTATATACTATATTTTATATGTTTTATATACTATATTTTACTGTAGCTTCTTTAATATATATATATATATATATATATATATATATATATATATATATATATATATATATATATATATATATATATATATATATATACTAATTTACATATTTATGTTTTATATTTAACAATTGTAAATATATATAAACATAGAGAAGGAGAAACACCCTTTAAATTAGGGTTTCAATAGAATGAACAAAACTTCGAGAGTAAGAGTTACACCAAAGTATAAATACTAAAAGCTGAGAAAGACTTAACTACCCTTACAAATATATAATTAATTAATATAATAATATTATTATTATTAATAATCATAATAACAACTAACATCTCCCCTCAAACTCAAGATGCATTACGTTTAATGGAATGTGTCTTCGTAAACAAATCAGCAATCTGCAAAACGGAGGATACAAACGGTAGAGTAATTGTCCCATGCTGAAGATGGTGACGAGTGAAGTGACAATCAATCTCAATGTATTTGGTGCGCTCATGAAAGACCGAGTTGTGGGCAAGCTTAATGGCACTTTTGTTATCACAATACATAGGAGTTGGTTCAGAAAGAATGACACCCATATCAGAAAGTAACCAACGCAGCCAAACTATTTCAGTAGTAGTGGATGCCATAGCACGGTACTCAGCCTCTGTAGAAGAACGAGAAACAATATCTTGTTTCTTACTCTTCCAAGAAATAAGAGAATCTCCAAGAAAGACACAAAACCCTGTGGTAGACTTACGCTCTGTGGGGTCGCCAGCCCAATCCGCATCAGAATAAGCATGAAGTTCCAATGAGGACGATGAAGGAAATAGGAGGCTCTG
Source organism: Vicia villosa (assembly GCF_029867415.1). Classification (NCBI taxonomy): domain Eukaryota; kingdom Viridiplantae; phylum Streptophyta; class Magnoliopsida; order Fabales; family Fabaceae; genus Vicia; species Vicia villosa. The sequence continues at coordinate 140,273 of NW_026705110.1, read as the reverse complement.
AAATTGGGTTCCCCGAAGATAACGACATATGCGAAGAACAACTGCCCAATGCACTGTAGTAGGAGAGATAACAAACTGACTAACAACATGAACAGCATAAGAAATATCTGGTCTAGTAATTGTAAGATATACCAGGCTGCCAACCAAAGTACGATATAAAGTGGGATCTGGCAAAGGAACACCATCAGATGGAGCATATTTCACATTCAACTCAAGAGGACTGTCTGCTACTTTATTATCAGAAAGGCGAGCCTGTTCAAGAATGTTGGAAATATACTTGGATTGCGAGAGAAGATAGCCTCTAGGAGAGTAGGCAACTTCAATGCCCAAGAAGTAGCGAAGAGTGCCTAAGTCCTTCATCTCAAATTGTTTGGCTAACTGTAATTTTAAATCATTAATTCCATCCATATCATCAACATATAATGAGAGTAACATACGACCATGACAAGTGGTCTTGACAAACAAAGCAGAATCATGATCACTAGAGCGAAAACCAATAGATGTAATCATAGTGGTAAACTTCTCAAACCAAGCTCGTGGAGCTTGTTTCAGACCATATAATGCCTTTTTCAACTTACACATTTCCCCTTGATTATGAGAAACACCTTGTGGGGGTACCATATAAACTTCCTCTTGAAGATCACCATTTAGAAATGCATTTTTTACATCCATTTGAGAAATATGCCACTGACGAACAGATGCAACTGCAATAAGGGTGCAAATAGTAGTCATCTTAGCAACAGGAGCAAAAGTTTCTTCATAATCCATACCATATTGTTGAGAGAAACCCTTAGCAACAAGGCGTGCTTTGTAGCGCTCAACTGACCCATCAGACTTAGTTTTGATCTTGTATATCCAACGAGACCCAATAGCATGTTTTCCAAGAGGAAGAGGTACTAATTCCCAAGTATCTGTTTTGTGCAAAGCAGAAAGTTCTTCTGTCATAGCCTGCTGCCAAAGAGGGTCAAGAATAGCTTCTTTATAGGAAGAGGGCTCAGACAAACTGTAGATGGAGGTTAGAAAAGAAGCAAAAGAAGGAGAGTAAGTGGAATAGACAAAATCAGGCAATTGAGTAGACTTACGGTCACGAGAGGGATAACGGGAAGGCGGAGGATCAACAGTCGCAGGAGGTTGTTGGGTAGCCGTGGGGACAAGAGGGATGTCAGTATCTGGAGTATTGGTAGTATCAGTCCTGCAATTCTCAAAACTACAATCACTAGAAATATTATCATTATGGTCAAAAGGATCGATATGAGTGAGTTTTGAACTGTTAGTAGTATAAGAATCAGAAGAAAGAGAGTAAAAAGGAATGTGTTCAAGGAAAACAACATGACGAGAAACATACAATTTCCTTGTACCAGGATCATAACAACGATAACCTTTTTGACCATCCCCATAACCAAGAAAAAAACATATAGCAGAACGAGAAGACAACTTACTACGTTCTACTTGGGGGCGAAGAACAAAACAAGTAGAACCAAACACTTTCAACGATGAATAATCAGGGATAGAGTTATACAATTTTTCAAAGGGAGATAAACCTGATGTTACAGATGATGGGATTCTATTAATAACATGAACAGAAGTAAGAACTGCTTCACCCCAAAATTCACTAAGAACCGAAGTAGACAACAAAAGAGAGCGAGCAGTCTCAATAATGTGACGGTGTTTTATTTCAGCAACTCCATTCTGCTGAGGTGTATCAGTACAAGATGTTTGATGAATTGTACTATCAAAAGCAAGCAATTCAGAAAATTTATTAGAGGTATACTCACCACCTAAATCACAACGGAAGCACTTTATAACAACATTATATTGAGTCTTAACCATAGCACGAAACATACAATAAATGTCAAAAAATTCTGAACGATTTTTCATAAGATAAACCCAACAATAACGAGTATAGTCATCAATAAACGAAACATAATATCTAGATCCACCCTTAGTAAGAAGCGGTGATGGACCCCATACATCAGAGTGAACTAAGTCAAAAGGTACATATGAAATGGAAACACTTTTACTAAATGGTAAAGCTGAAAATTTAGCAAGTTTACAGCCACAAGAATCAGAGATATCACTGGTTTGTAACTTTCCTAAAGCTCCAATAGAAGCCAAATACTTTAATCTAGAAGCAGAGACATGTCCAAGACGGTAATGCCATAAATAAAAACTAGAAGACGAAGAATTCAAACGAAAAGAGGATAGTAAATCAGTTGTGGAAGTAGAGGTTGAGGCTGCAGTATCTGGGACTCTCAACTCATCCAAAACATAAAGTCCCCCTTGCCTACGGCCTGTCCCAATCAGCCTCCCGGAATGAGGATCCTGCACACAACAAGAAGTGGAAGAAAACATAACTGAGTAACCAGAATCACACAATTGACTAACAGAAGCAAGACTCAAAGTGAGGTTAGGAATATAATAAACATCAGAAAATGACAAATTAGGTGAGGAGACAGAACCAACGCCTGCTAATGGCATATGAGTGCCATCAGCAGTCATAACCGACATAGATGGTGCAACATTCAAAGACACAAATGATTTAGAATCATATGACATATGGTGTGATGCTCCAGAGTCTAGTATCCAGATGGAAGGAGATATACCTGAAAAACTAGAAGAGTTCAAACCTTTAGTAGAGGAGGCAGACATGGCACGTGACTGAGTGGCAAGAAGCCTTTGAAGCTGCTCTGTAATATCAGATATTTGAGAAGTAGTCTCAGATGGATATGCACGATCAGAACCAGAACTAACGGTAGTAAGAGCAGCAGCAACAACATTTGATGATGGACTCTTGAAAATTTTCTTATTTGCTTTCAACAATTTGAGACATTTTGCTTTCCAATGACCTTTCTCCTTGCAAAAAGCGCATTCATCAATACCAAGCCCAACCCTACCTTGAGGTTTTCCTTTTTGAAATTGAGCAGCAAACACAGACAGAGGAGTGGATAGAACTCCTTTATCTGGAATCAAATTTGAGTGGGACTTGAGTCTAATTTCTTCTGCCAACAATTCATTAAAAACTGAATCAACACTAGGAAGAGGATTACGATGCAGAATACCCCCACAAAGTCCCTCAAAATCATCCCTAAGTGCCATCAGAAATTGAACCAAACGTTGCTCTTCTCTTTGATCAGTGTACACTTTAACAACTTTCAGTTCAGCCGATTCCATAAGAGCCAATTGATCCCACAAATTAGTCATTGCTGAATAGAATTCTTGAATGGTTATCTTATTCTGTTTGAGAGCTCTAATATCACTTTCAAACTGATACCGTTTTGCAAAATTTGATTGAGCATACAAACGTTTCAAATGGTCCCAAACCTCCTTAGCAATATCATATTTCGCTAGTTGCACACCTATTGACTGAGAAACTGAATTATTGATCCAAGTAAGAATCTTCGAATTACTAACATCACATGTTTCCAACTCTTGTGCATATTTTGCTTCATCCTTTTTATCTGTAGGTTTAACCGAGGTTCCATCAACATAACTCCACATCCTTTTTCCTTTCAGAAATTTTTTCATTACGTAACTCCAATAGGAATAATTGTCTCCAATGAGTTGGACACTAACTGACTGAAGAGAGTCATCATTTTCATTATTCATTGTGATCAACTATGAAATAACCAAAGCACCACAATTAAGCAAAATACCAAATGAAATTGATCCAAAAAAAAAAAATCCGGTCACTGTATCAAAATATAATGTATCTCCCAATTGTCTTTTTTTTAACCGTAAAAATAACAAGGAATAACCAAACTAGCCAAACAAGCCAATGAAACAAATCAAATAACAGCAACGTGTTGAAATCTTTGCCAAAGTAGCCAATGAAACAAATCAAAGAACAACAACGTGTTGAATTCTTTACCACAAGAATGATTATCCCAACAATATTTTAAGAGAACAATAAAGAAAGGCAAGCAAATATCTAATAAACATTATCAAACCACCAAGTCATGCCGTCAGCTTCCAATGAACCCATGCCATAAAATTTAAATGATACAACACTGTAAACCAAACACTTCACCGAATAAACATCTAAAAAAAATATATGGACCACTTTACGATAGATCTGAAATCAAACCGAGCTCTTTGATACCATATTAACAATTGTAAATATATATAAACATAGAGAAGGAGAAACACCCTTTGAATTAGGGTTTCAATAGAATGAACAAAACTTAGAGAGTAAGAGTTACACCAAAGTATAAATACTAAAAGCTGAGAAAGACTTAACTACCCTTACAAATATATAATTAATTAATATAATAATAATATTATTATTATTAATAATAATAATAACTAACATTATATATATGCTTCAATAAATAATAATATACTATTTAATATTATGCTTTTAATGTATACTGCATCTAGTATAAAATATTGAAATATATAAATTAATTTAAACTATGAGTATTTATTAGTATATAGTATTGGAATTGTAAATATATATATATATATATATATATATATATATATATATATATATATATATATATATATATATATATGAGGAGAGATATTATTAATCCAAGAGTAAGTTATCAAGACTTACTCGTCATCATGACCATTGATTCTTATCAATCTAATGGTTAAAGTTAATGAGTATTATTTTTCTCTCTCTACATTTAATTACTTATTAATTTTAACTATTTAGATTGAAAAGAATCAATGGTTATGATGAGGAGTAAGTCTTGATAACTTACTCTTGGAGTAAGAAAATATATATATATATATATATATATATATATATATATATATATATATATATATATATATATATATATATTATTGGAATTGTAAATAAAAATGCAGTATGTTATTAATACCATTCAAAGTATTTATTGAATAAAATAAACCACTTAGCTTAGTGGTTAGGTGCATAGACTTTTAAATGGAAGGGAGTGAGTTCAATTCCCTCTTCCAACTAATTTTGGTTATTTAAAATGTTTTGACATATCAACCAATAATTAAATGCAAACAGCGCTTCACCTTGAAGTGGCAGGGAGTGGGTTCAACATGTTTTCTTATATTAACCAAAAATAAAAATAATATAAAATACATGTGGCATTAAAATTAACAATAAACTAATAATAAAAAATGCCACATGGAATTAAAATAAATAAAAAATAATGAAAATGCCACCTAAGCGAACCAAGTCATTAAAAATAATAAAAAAGATTAAAAAAATTTTCCACATCAGACTTTTTAATGAGGTGGCGTGAAAAAGGTTCAAAATCAAACTTCTAAAATTTTACGAGGCACTTCTTGAAACTTTTTTTTTGGCAGGGGGTTTTTCAACTACACCCCATATGGCAGGGGGCAAAATGGGTATTAACCCTTATTTTTATAAGCAAGGAATTCAATAAAACGAACATTAAGAGTACTCGAACCCGCTTACGAACGGAACATGAGCAGACGCTCGGCAAAAGGGAACATTTCTAACCAACTGAAAGTTAGCCAAGATAATACAACGGAATTTTGCAAAAAACGTAAAAATTACACTTGAAATTAGAAATATTTCCACTACGCAACCACTTCTAAACCTTTAGTTTAATATCCCAAACTAAATCTGATAATGATACTTTTGCACCATTAAAAATAGTGTCGTTCCTAAGGCGCCAATGCCCCAAAACACCACCATCCACAAAAGACAATCTCTCTATTTTTTCACGCCAAACTTCCTACTATCCACACACCACACATTCAAGCTATGCCACACTAATCCGTCCAAATCCAAAAAGAAACCTTAGCAAGAGATCATCTCTTTCCAAACTAATTTGGAAAAGGAGCAACCCAACATAATATGATATAAAGTTTCGGTCTCTACGGAACAAAAAACACAAAGTTGGTCATTGACAATTTCGCATACAGCTTCTTCTCCTTCAATAGCTCCAATACCACTCTTAAATGATCTGCATGTTCTTCATCACTCTTCGAGTAAGTTAGAATATCATTGTCATACCCCAAAATTTGCCCCCTGATTGTATTTCTACGGGTTTATGCTTTGCCTATTATTTACGTAATTATGCATTTATTCACACATACTAATTATCATGGTTTATGGATTTAATATTTAATTCAATCTTAATTTAAATTGAATTTTAAATTAAAACTATTAAACCAGTTTAATTCATTGCACTAATATTTTATCTTTTTTAAATGTATTGTTTGTTTTTACTAATGTGTTTAGGTACAAAAAGAAGAAGCCCAATCTTAACCTCACACAAGGCCCATAAGTTCATTCCTTTAAATTTATATTATTTTATTTTGAAATTTATTCACTAAAATTCAATCTAAGAATAAATAAATAATAAGGAAATATCTAGGGGATACTTGCATTCATTTTTGAAACAAATCTTGAGCACACAATTAACCTTGCATCTAAAAATTTCGTATGGCTAGAGATTAAGAAGATTTAGGCCAAAAATAGAAGAATTGGAAATTGATTTTCAATCAAATAATTATTATTCCAATCATTGATTCTGTTCTTTTTAACCTAGACAGGCTCCTATATAAACATAATCATTCAGCAAGCCAAGGGGTTTTTTTTGGAGAAGGATTGGCAGTCAAGAAAAACTCAGACTAAACTGAAAAAATCCAAGAAAAGAACAAACTCTGATTCAAGATTCCAGCGAAATTCAAGCCAAATAGAAGATCCTAATCGATTCCTAGGAGTCTCCTGGAGGTATTGCAACGCGCAACATTGTCCAAAACGCACAGAATTGCAGTCGCTACACCTCACGGTTTGCCAATTTCTTTTTGAGTTCAATTACATCAATATATGCATCTTAAACGAAATTCGAAAGTATATTTGCGTTCATATTGATGATTGCATGACTTCTGGATAATTAATTTGGTTTTGATGATTGTTTGACCGATTTACCATAGCTAGGGCTCATGCTCAAGATATTTGGGGAAACTTAGTTAGCCTCGATTTTGCACCAAATTGAGGGGTTCACCGAAATCGCGGGTTCACATATGTTGGTCTGGATTATTGTATTGTGTGGATTGTTGTTTAATTTGCAGGTTTGATGAAGGCAAGCCTATGGCAACGCAAGAAAAGCGTGGCCAAAAGTGTTTGTTTCAGAAAAGTTCAAACGGAGAAGAAGATGTCTCAGCGCGCGTGCCTTTTATTTTGAGTATATTTCTTTGTTTATCATGATTTGGTTTGCATATTGTAGCAACACAACAGCGTAGCATAGCTGGTGGAGCGTTTTGCTGGTTATCCTTAGGGCATGGGTTCGAGCCCAGGATGAGGCAAAGTCTTTTTTCATTGAATTATTTGGTAAAAGATCCAATGCACGCAACCATCGTAAGACTACGATGCACCTGCTATGCATCACCGTGGATCTCCACAAATTCAAATCTGAGGGACATGGAGACGCTGGTCTGTCATACTCTCCCAGAGATGCGAAGCACCAGATTATTGCGCTAAGTTTTCTTTTTCTTTTTCTTTTGTTATTTATTTTATTATTTTATTTTTTCATTTATTTTCTTTTCAAATTACAAAAACTTTCTTTTTTTTTTATAATAATAACATTTAAACTTAATTCTTTTTATACTATTTAATATATATTTTTATTTTATCATTTATTTTCTTCTTTACTTATTTACTTATATTATTTACTAAATTCATATATATTATTTAAATTATCATATTCATATATTTATTTATTTTCTTATAATCATATTATTTACATATTATTTTTTATCATCCTTATTTATATTATTACATTATATTTATATATAGTATTTAAAATCATGAATATTTATTTTAATTATACCTATTTAATTTCTTTCATTTAAATTACATTTAATCACTTATATTTCCAAAAATTCATACATATTTTATTTTAATTCATAAAAATTCATAAAAAATATTTTTGCACTCGATTTAACTATCCCGATTTAATTAATTAGGTCGCGAGACCAATAATTAATTAAATCGTCCGTGTTTCTTATTTCCTTTGTACCCTAATTAGGGTTCACTAGAATCTGCCCTACACTGATGTATTTCTTTTCCACGCCTTTTTTCAGGGTCGACTTTTCAAGCGCTTTCCGACTACGCACCACGCCACGTCAAAAGCTAAGTATTCTCTTTAACTTAAAGTCTATTTTGTTTCCTTTTATTAGGGTTCATCATTTAAAACGAACTGTGCATACATTCACTCCCTCTTCTTTGCCTTTGCTATTTTTCAGGGTTGACCCCGAGGCAACCTCCGCCCGCCAACCATATCAGATTAAATGCAAAGCTAAGTGTCCTTTTATTTTAGTTGTTTTCTTTTAATTTCTTAATTCTTTTATTTTTAGGGTTAACAAAGTTCGCCTTCGAACCAATAATGCACTCACTCTTCTGTTTATTCTTTCCTGTCCTATTTTCAGGTTTGTTGATTGCCAAAGCTACGATATTGGTAACCCTAAACTCTAACTCTGATATTTTTTATCTTTATTATTACTTGTGCCAAACCCTATTGGGGATCCGCTGGTTTCATTGTCCCCTTCCCCATATTGCTATTGTTATTGCTTTATATTAAACTGTGTGGTTAGTAATTTAGGGAGTGCAACCTTGAATTGAATTAGCCTCACTAATTACAAGATAATTTAATCGAATTAACCACGTGATTGTTGTACCCACGCACGCTTTTGGGGTAACCTCTTTGTTGCCTTGTTGCCTGTTGCTCTGTTGCTCTGTTGCCTTGTTGCCTGTTGCCTGTTGCCTTTGTGTTTTTTGCAGAATAAGCCATGTCCCTCGAATATGAGGATACCTCAGCCATGCTGCCTCGATAACTAAAGGTCATGCGACCCTAAATGATGCTGCCTTCGATACACAAATATGACCTTGACCCTCGGAAGTTGCCTACGGAAAAAGGCTGAGGTATCTTCTGGCTGCCTACGAATAAGGCTTATTCTGATCCTTGCCTTAGACTACCTGCCCTTCTATGGCATGGGACAGTCTTATGGCACAGGATGCTTCGATGACCCTTCAACCTCCAAACGAAAGGCTTCCTGCCCTCTTATGGCAAGGATAGACCCTTTCATTCTGAAAGGCCAAAAAGAGACCTATCATCTGAGTTTAAGGTAATTGCCCCTAATTGCCTTGCAATGCTCAAACCTTTTTATTATATTCTTTCTCATAATTTTTCAAAAGGGCAACGCTTATTCACAAGCTAAAGTCCCTATCTCTTTCATCTACATTTTCTAAACAAACGAGCAAGCAAGGCAATTAAGAGCCCATGGAAAACCATGGATGCAAAGGGTGCCTTACACCTTCCCTTTGCATAAATTACCCCCCGAACTCAGATTTCTTAAAAGGTTTTTTTTCTGTTTCTTTTTGCCTTTCCGAATTTGTTTGGATAAAATAAAAGTCGGTGGCGACTCTTGCTTACCGCGACATTTCGAATAAAAAGTCAGTTCACCGTATTACAGAATTGGCGACTCTGCTGGGGATCTAATTTCGATAAAAGAGGGGTTACCTTAAAATTTTAGGAATCACTTAATTGTTTTCTATTGTTTGCTTTGCTTGTTTTATTTTTTCAGGGCTGTTTTGGGAAAATTGAAGGACGAATCCTATTCCCGGATTCAAGAACACCTAAGATTAGGAGTGGCATAGTCATGGCGACCTCTTTCACATATGTGGGAGATGAGTCAATATGAAGTTCACGCTTGAGTTAGGACTCCATAGCATATGCACACCTTTCTCAAATGAGGGAGGTCTATGTATGTGTCTGTGGGTGCGCCGGAGCTCAAGGACCTTTAGTTACCCTTAACCCATCCTGGCCTTTAGGAACGTAGTGGGGGGACTACTCTTGACAAATGTTAAGAACTAGTCGCTACCCGATGCTACAATTCATATAGGTTCTTTCTCAAAGTATCATTGCATGGTGCGAATGCATCATGTCCGAGGGTGCTTTAGAAGGGCTGACAATTCTGGATAACTTGTAGAACCCGTTGCTGAAATCTCCTTATCCATAGAAATACCATTGGGAAGGACACCTGATCAGACTCCATGCAAGCCTTAAGCCAAAAATTGTGTGACTTGTGTGACTTGTTTGTGTTTACTACTAACCTTCACTTCCTTACAGGTTTTGTTAAAAGGACTTGTTTGTCCTTACTATCTCACACTATGCCTAATGAATTGCATCCGCATAACATTCATGACATCATGACATCATAAGCATAACATGATTTAACTAACCCTTTCAAGGATCTTAGGAATTTAGGGCGCGCAATTTCAGGTGCTCTTATCAAAGACTGAATTCCTATCAAGGGGCAAGAGGATTTACTTTCCTCTGGCCACATACCTTCCAATTCAGAGACTCAGTACCTATCAAGGGGCAAGAGGATTTATTTTCCTCTAGCCGTGTACTTTCAAATTCAGAAGTATCCCGAATCAAGAGGCGATGACCCACTCGATATGGTGAGCTTGATTCTCAAAGAAAGACGTTCAAAGACAAAATTCAGATTTCTTCAGACAAAGACCCGACCAAATCATTTTCTAATGTTGCTAACTAAATGCCTAAAGATCCTTGAAAATATTGCATTTGCATTCATAACATCGCATAACAGGTTTCCCACAACAGGTATCTCATCCTCTATTGTTGTTTACTTAAGCATAAATAGATTTCGAGCAATCAGTCAAACACCTCCAGGCTCGGAATACTCGATCCCAGACTTTGATTCTGAACTCACCCAAGGGGCAAGAAGAATTGAAGGCACTCCTATTCTTGGTGTACAATTACAATGCGAGATGCGCTTATTATTCGAACAATCCTGGTTATGGTGTAAAGGATGGTAGACCGTCGAAGCGTGCGATTAAAGATTTAATCATGACACTCAAATCAGAAAAGACCACGACAATGAAGTCACGACAACTGAGTCACGACAACAAAGTCACGACAACTGAGTCACGATAATGGAATCACGACAATTGAGTCACGATAATGGAATCACGACAACTGAGTCACGATAATGGAATCACGACAACTGAGTCACGACAACAGAGTCACGATAATGGAATCACGACAACTGAGTCACGATAATGGAATCACGACAACTGAGTCACGATAATGGAATCACGACAACTGAGTCACGATAATGGAATCACGACAACTGAGTCACGACAACAAAGTCACGACAACTGAGTCACGATAATGGAATCACGACAAATGAGTCACGATAATGGAATCATGACAACTGAGTCACGATAATGGAATCACGACAACAAAGTCACGACAACTGAGTCACGATAATGGAATCACGACAACCGAGTCACAACAATCAATTCACTCATATGATCCAGACACTCAGGGCAATCGAGCCAACGAATTCTAACACCTACATTCCTGACTATAAACCCAATGTGAGGTGCGCGTACCATTCAAACAGTCTTGGACATTACACAAACAATTGCTGGACATTAAAGAATAAGATTCAAGATCGGATCAATGACGGAGAAATCAAATCCAACCCTCCTGAAACCCCTGTGGTGATCACCGCCCCTATGCGTAGTCATGACAAGATTGATTGACGTCTCGACGGACGAACTTTTGGATCATTAGATCTACTTTCATTTGCAAATTCTTTCCTGTTTGTTTAAACATTTGACTCATGATAGACATTATCTGTTTTAATAATCATCATCAGTGCATTGCATATATTTGTCTTGAATAAATTATTTCGCTGTCACTCATTTTAAATTATGTCTCTACTTTGCACATGTTTTGTGATTTTCAACTCCTGTTAAAGTTGTATGCCTTTCGAGGGAGGATGACGAAAACGATACCGCGACCTCATACAGTATGCTTTTGAGCAGACTATGCTGACGATGTACAGGCATTGTTTCAATTCCTAAACAGTGGAGATATAAGGATGATAATCCCTCATCCACCCCTTTGAGCCTAAGAAGTAGAAGTTTCTTTCTTGTACTAATTAAAACCCTTGATCATAACCTGGGGCAAGGTAGTTCTCAGTTAATTTGGCTGTGCATTCTATTTTAAGAGAATCATTCAGTACATCTTTCAACAAAGGTTTCAATCACAAGCGTTCATCCGCACACATCAAAGAAGTGTTGGAGATGTCAATCAAAAGCCAATGATGGTGCATCAATCATTAAGCAAGGCAGTCAATATCTTTCAAAAAAGAAAAAAAATGAAAAAACATATATACAAAGAAAAGCCTTCTAAGTCAAAAATTAAAAAGATGACTTAGGCAAAAATCAAGGCATCCCGCTGACTGTAAGCTCAAAATAGACAGTCCAGGAAAAAGTTAGGGATATCAAAAAAGAAGAGAAGTCAATAAATTCTTGAACAACTCAAAGTCGTGACTACCAAAAGGAAGAAGTGACTGTCATCTCAAAAGTTCTCTCTGCTTGTGAACCATCATCATCAAAGGTGCAAATCCAAAAGTCTCTTGGAACCTGAATGCATAAGTTGAATTAACTGAGCTTAGGACTGAAGAACATCACGAAGAAGGGGATGGGTATAAATAAATTTTGAGCCATTATCCTTTGTTTCTTAAACCGCGAACCAAGCCACGTTACAACCCTTGAAAGTCCTAATTGAAGCATGGTTAGTTCGAAAGCATACTGTCACCAAAAAGGTATCCCGACTCCTTAAGGTTTGCTAAAATGCTGAGTCGATATTTCGCTTCTACAAAAATAGCATGTTTTTACAAATATCACGCTTTTACATCTCTTGTTTTAAATGTTTTTTTCAAAAACTCAAGACAAACGTATGCATTGCATCTCATGAATTCATTATTAAACATATTCTGCTACATAATTTTAAATGTTAGCATCAGAAAGAACTTGCACAGGGTACAACTAATGACTGAAAGTTATCCCGACAGACAAGATTTCTCCGAGAAGCAATGTCCCCTACGTATACAAGGGGCATGGCACGCTTTGCTCAATCAATCTGGGGCAATTAAGTCAAGATTCCGAGAATCTCTCGAGGATGTCAAAACAATCAGGGGCCTCATCCTAAGTTTATGATTACTGGGGGCATGTCGCTCATAGTAAAGTCCTCGCGAGGCGAATCTTTCCAAAGTTCCTACTAACTGGGGCAAATCTATGCAAGTCCAGTTTTACATCCTTACCAAATACTCAGTGGCGTGTTCTAATCAAATCCAGGAATGGTAGTACTATAATACTGGGGGCAATGTTCAAGGCATCCATGCGTTCCCGTAATTCCGATTTCACAAGATCATATCCCCACAGAGTAATCATTAAGAAGATATCTTCACATGCTCTCGACAAAGACATGGCTCCCCAACAAAGTGTACATGTTCAACACTGCTGGTTCTCCAATACTTTGCTCTTCTCCTACATGGGTTACTAATACTTTTAGCCCCAATCAGGGTCCATCAAGTTACTGATCATCCCCAAGCAAGAATTATAAATTCCCAGCTAAGCATTTTCAAATAAGATCAGACATCAAAATCACAAGGACATAGAGATTTGTTTTCTCAATCAAGACTACATAAATCACATATCATATGTCATAAACGTATTCATACATTGCATACATTACCTCGTAATTACTTCATCCATAACATACAAAGTTTCTCATTTATTTTGAGGGACTCATTACATAATACATGCATCATGACATTGCATAACTATACCTATTGCAGGATACAGGTACCGACAAATGAACGAAATCTCCAACTTTCCAAGATCTAATTCAGCTACTACGAATGGTACTGACACGGTCAACGCTCGAAGATCTAATTCATTTACCACGAACGGTAATGACACGATCATTTTCAAAGATCTAATTCAGCTACTACGAATGGTACTGACACGGTCAACGCTCGAAGATCTAATTCATTTACCACGAACGGTAATGACACGGTCATTTTCAAAGATCTAATTCAGTTACTACGAATGGTACTGACACGGTCAACGCTCGAAGATCTAATTCATTTACCACGAACGGTAATGACACGGTCATTTTCAAAGATCTAATTCAGTTACTACGAATGGTACTGACACGGTCAACTCTCAGAGATCTAATTCATTTACCACGAACGGTAATGACACGGTCATTTTCAAAGATCTAATTCAGTTACTACGAATGGTACTGACACGGTCAACTCTCAGAGATCTAATTCTATCATCACGAACGGTGTAGACACGATCACTGACCTTCCCAGTCTAATTCAGTTACTATGAACAGTGCTGACACGACAAGAGAATCTAATTCTATCATCACGAACGATGTAGACACGATTATCTCTCCAAGATCTAATTCGGTTACTACGAACGGTACTGACACGATCAACTCTCAGAGATCTAATTCCATCATCACGAACGGTGTGGACACGATCAACTGTTTCCTAAGTCTAATTCAGTTATTACGAACGGTACTGACACGACAAAAGATCTAATTCTATCATCACGAACGGTGTAGACACGATCATCTTCCAAAGTCTAATTCAGTTACTACGAACAGTGCTGACGCGAACAACTCTCCTAAAATCTAATTCATCTACTATACGATCAACATTCAAACAATTACTTCTCCAGTAAACTTCAGTCTCAACATCTGGATGGCATCTTCAAGCCCATCTCCGACAAAAGTCCCTACTTCAGCTAGGGCAAATTTCTTGGTATTCTAGTGTTCAATCATCTTCCACCTTCAGATACCGACTGGCATACTAACCACTCTACATCTTCAGGTTTAAGATAATTGAACAGGGGCAGCTGTCATACCCCAAAATTTGCCCCCTGATTGTATTTCTACGGGTTTATGCTTTGCCTATTATTTACGTAATTATGCATTTATTCACACATACTAATTATCATGGTTTATGGATTTAATATTTAATTCAATCTTAATTTAAATTGAATTTTAAATTAAAACTATTAAACCAGTTTACTTCATTGCACTAATATTTTATCTTTTTTAAATGTATTGTTTGTTTTTACTAATGTGTTTAGGTACAAAAAGAAGAAGCCCAATCTTAACCTCACACAAGGCCCATAAGTTCATTCCTTTAAATTTATATTATTTTATTTATTTTATTTTGAAATTTATTCACTAAAATTCAATCTAAGAATAAATAAATAATAAGGAAATATCTAGGGGATACTTGCATTCATTTTTGAAACAAATCTTGAGCACACAATTAACCTTGCATCTAAAAATTTCGTATGGCTAGAGATTAAGAAGATTTAGGCCAAAAATAGAAGAATTGGAAATTGATTTTCAATCAAATAATTATTATTCCAATCATTGATTCTGTTCTTTTTAACCTAGACAGGCTCCTATATAAACATAATCATTCAGCAAGCCAAGGGGTTTTTTTTGGAGAAGGATTGGCAGTCAAGAAAAACTCAGACTAAACTGAAAAAATCCAAGAAAAGAACAAACTCTGATTCAAGATTCCAGCGAAATTCAAGCCAAATAGAAGATCCTAATCGATTCCTAGGAGTCTCCTGGAGGTATTGCAACGCGCAACATTGTCCAAAACGCACAGAATTGCAGTCGCTACACCTCACGGTTTGCCAATTTCTTTTTGAGTTCAATTACATCAATATATGCATCTTAAACGAAATTCGAAAGTATATTTGCGTTCATATTGATGATTGCATGACTTCTGGATAATTAATTTGGTTTTGATGATTGTTTGACCGATTTACCATAGCTAGGGCTCATGCTCAAGATATTTGGGGAAACTTAGTTAGCCTCGATTTTGCACCAAATTGAGGGGTTCACCGAAATCGCGGGTTCACATATGTTGGTCTGGATTATTGTATTGTGTGGATTGTTGTTTAATTTGCAGGTTTGATGAAGGCAAGCCTATGGCAACGCAAGAAAAGCGTGGCCAAAAGTGTTTGTTTCAGAAAAGTTCAAACGGAGAAGAAGATGTCTCAGCGCGCGTGCCTTTTATTTTGAGTATATTTCTTTGTTTATCATGATTTGGTTTGCATATTGTAGCAACACAACAGCGTAGCATAGCTGGTGGAGCGTTTTGCTGGTTATCCTTAGGGCATGGGTTCGAGCCCAGGATGAGGCAAAGTCTTTTTTCATTGAATTATTTGGTAAAAGATCCAATGCACGCAACCATCGCAAGACTACGATGCACCTGCTATGCATCACCGTGGATCTCCACAAATTCAAATCTGAGGGACATGGAGACGCTGGTCTGTCATACTCTCCCAGAGATGCGAAGCACTAGATTATTGCGCTAAGTTTTCTTTTTCTTTTTCTTTTGTTATTTATTTTATTATTTTATTTTTTCATTTATTTTCTTTTCAAATTACAAAAACTTTCTTTTTTTTTTTATAATAATAACATTTAAACTTAATTCTTTTTATACTATTTAATATATATTTTTATTTTATCATTTATTTTCTTCTTTACTTATTTACTTATATTATTTACTAAATTCATATATATTATTTAAATTATCATATTCATATATTTATTTATTTTCTTATAATCATATTATTTACATATTATTTTTTATCATCCTTATTTATATTATTACATTATATTTATATATAGTATTTAAAATCATGAATATTTATTTTAATTATACCTATTTAATTTCTTTCATTTAAATTACATTTAATCACTTATATTTCCAAAAATTCATACATATTTTATTTTAATTCATAAAAATTCATAAAAAATATTTTTGCACTCGATTTAACTATCCCGATTTAATTAATTAGGTCGCGAGACCAATAATTAATTAAATCGTCCGTGTTTCTTATTTCCTTTGTACCCTAATTAGGGTTCACTAGAATCTGCCCTACACTGATGTATTTCTTTTCCACGCCTTTTTTCAGGGTCGACTTTTCAAGCGCTTTCCGACTACGCACCACGCCACGTCAAAAGCTAAGTATTCTCTTTAACTTAAAGTCTATTTTGTTTCCTTTTATTAGGGTTCATCATTTAAAACGAACTATGCATACATTCACTCCCTCTTCTTTGCCTTTGCTATTTTTCAGGGTTGACCCCGAGGCAACCTCCGCCCGCCAACCATATCAGATTAAATGCAAAGCTAAGTGTCCTTTTATTTTAGTTGTTTTCTTTTAATTTCTTAATTCTTTTATTTTTAGGGTTAACAAAGTTCGCCTTCGAACCAATAATGCACTCACTCTTCTGTTTATTCTTTCCTGTCCTATTTTCAGGTTTGTTGATTGCCAAAGCTACGATATTGGTAACCCTAAACTCTAACTCTGATATTTTTTATCTTTATTATTACTTGTGCCAAACCCTATTGGGGATCCGCTGGTTTCATTGTCCCCTTCCCCATATTGCTATTGTTATTGCTTTATATTAAACTGTGTGGTTAGTAATTTAGGGAGTGCAACCTTGAATTGAATTAGCCTCACTAATTACAAGATAATTTAATCGAATTAACCACGTGATTGTTGTACCCACGCACGCTTTTGGGGTAACCTCTTTGTTGCCTTGTTGCCTGTTGCTCTGTTGCTCTGTTGCCTTGTTGCCTGTTGCCTGTTGCCTTTGTGTTTTTTGCAGAATAAGCCATGTCCCTCGAATATGAGGATACCTCAGCCATGCTGCCTCGATAACTAAAGGTCATGCGACCCTAAATGATGCTGCCTTCGATACACAAATATGACCTTGACCCTCGGAAGTTGCCTACGGAAAAAGGCTGAGGTATCTTCTGGCTGCCTACGAATAAGGCTTATTCTGATCCTTGCCTTAGACTACCTGCCCTTCTATGGCATGGGACAGTCTTATGGCACAGGATGCTTCGATGACCCTTCAACCTCCAAACGAAAGGCTTCCTGCCCTCTTATGGCAAGGATAGACCCTTTCATTCTGAAAGGCCAAAAAGAGACCTATCATCTGAGTTTAAGGTAATTGCCCCTAATTGCCTTGCAATGCTCAAACCTTTTTATTATATTCTTTCTCATAATTTTTCAAAAGGGCAACGCTTATTCACAAGCTAAAGTCCCTATCTCTTTCATCTACATTTTCTAAACAAACGAGCAAGCAAGGCAATTAAGAGCCCATGGAAAACCATGGATGCAAAGGGTGCCTTACACCTTCCCTTTGCATAAATTACCCCCCGAACTCAGATTTCTTAAAAGGTTTTTTTTCTGTTTCTTTTTGCCTTTCCGAATTTGTTTGGATAAAATAAAAGTCGGTGGCGACTCTTGCTTACCGCGACATTTCGAATAAAAAGTCAGTTCACCGTATTACAATCATCAATGAACACTACCACGAACTTGTCAAGATACGGGTGAAATATCCTGTTCATATACTCCATGAAAACACCAGGTGCATTAGTAACACCAAATGGCATAACAGAATATTCATAGTGTCCATACCTCGTTCGGAATGCCGTTTTCTGAATATCTTCCGCCTTCACACGGATTTGGTGATATCCAGACCTCAGATCAATTTTGCTAAACACACAAGCTCCAACCAACTGATCCATCAAATAATCAATCCTCGGAAACGGGTATCGGTTCTTAAATGTCACCTTGTTCAGTTGTCTATAGTCAACACATATTCTCATTGAACCTTCTTTCTTCTTAACTAACAGTACCGGTGCACCCCACGGTGACACACTAGGACGAATAAACTTCTTTTCCAACAATTCCTCTAATTGTTTCTTCAGTTCAGTCAGTTCCGATGCCGACATGCGATACGGTGCCATCGACACAGGACTAGTTCCAGGAATCAATTCTATAGCGAACTCCACTTCTCTTTCAGGTGGCAACTCATTAACATCTTCTGGAAATACTTCCGGATACTCATTCACTACTCGTAGTTCACCAGTATCATCGCCCCCTTTCACTTCCATTGAAGAGCACAACATAAATACCACCGCTCCATCATTGACAGCCAAATTCATCTGTTTGACTGACATAGTCAAATCCTCAACACTAACCTCTTCAGGAAAGATAACCGTCTTCGTAAAACAATTGATATGAACTCGATTAAATTGCAACCAGTTCATCCCCTAAATGACGTCAAGTTGTTCAAGAGGAAGGCATACTAAGTCCATTCTAAACTTTCTACCAAATATGTCAATAGGACAGTTCAAACAAGCAGAAGAAGTAGTTACTGAACCCGACGCAGGAGTGTCAATAACCATACTTCCATGAATAACAGATATTTCTAATCCCAATCGTTTAGCACAATCCAATGAAATGAACGAATGAGTCGCTCCAGTATCAATAATGGAAATTAAAGGTGTGTCATGGATAAAACACGTACCTTTAATCAGACGATCTTCCGGAGTAGTCTCTGACCCAGACAAGGCAAAGACTTTTCCACCAGCCTGATCCTTCTTCGGTTTAGTGCAGTGTGGACTGATGTGACCCTCTTCGCCGCAATTGTAGCAAGTCACGATCTTCACCCTACAATCAGAAGCAATATGACCCGTCTTACCACACTTGAAGCATTTCTTCTCTCCACTCTTGAACTCATTCCTTCTATGCCCAGTCTCACCACAGTTATAGCACCTAAAGGGAGCACCAGAATCTCCCCCACTAGGCCTCTTCCAATCCCCAGCTCTAGGATTTCCTCTACCATATGGCTTACCTCTATCCATAGGCTTCTTACCCTTTTTGTCAACCAACTCGCGAGAGTGAGATGACTTCAGCTTAAGGTTATCCTCTTCGAAGATCCTACTATAGTCCACCAAATCGACAAATCGCCGAATCCTCTGATACCAGATTCCTTGCTTGATCTCATCGCGAAGACCATTCTCAAACTTGATGCACTTTGAGAATTCACTAGCCTCGTCATTGTTGTAGTGAACAAAGTACTTCGCCAACTCAACAAATTTCGAAGCATACTTTGGTACCGTCATATTACCCTGAGTCAGCTCCAAAAATTCAATCTCTTTCCTGCCTCGAACGTCCTCGGGAAAATACCTCCTCAGAAACTCTCTTTTGAACACAGCCTAAGAAATAGCTACACCATCAACATCCAGTTCAGCTCTAGTAGCCATCCACCAGTCATCAGCCTCTTCGGACAACATATGTGTACCATACCTCACTTTCAGATTCTCAGCACAATCGATGACTCTGAAAATCCTCTCGATCTCCTTAAGCCACTTCTGAGCACCTTAAGGATCATGCGTACCCTTGAACAACGGAGGATTGTTCCTCTGAAAACTGTTCAGCTGCCTGTCAGCACCAATCACCGCTCCATTGGCATTCCTTCCCAGCACACCAGCAATCATGCCTAGAGCCTCAGCAATTGCATCGTCGTTTCTTCCACCTCTTCCGGCCATTGTTATGCTAAATATGAAACAATATTCATTAGAACAAGAAGTATCGATAGTGTCAACCTTACACTAATCGCATACGAGGGATTAACTGACACTAAGACTCCGACTCAAACGACCGACTATGCTCTGATACCACTATTGTAACACCCTTCTAAACCCCGCGGCAATTTAAATAAATAATCAGAGTAAAAACATACACACAAGGGTGCCACAATTATTTAGAACAGATAATTCAACTAAGGTCAAAGTCATGCCTCATTAGGAAACGGTTCACCAAAACATAATCATGTTTGTCACAGCGGAATACGAAACATCATCAAATACAACCAAATAGAAATATAATCCAACACCATATAAAATGGAGTAATCTCATAAAAACTCTGAAACTATTGTTCCCCGGTGTTACAGATCAGAGCATGACCGACACGACCCAACATAAACGGATAAACTCTACGAGTCATCCTCACCAAGCACTAATGCCGCTAATCTTCAATCTGAAAATGACAACATGTAAGGGTGAGTCTCATTCTCGATTAGTAAATATTATGCAATTCATAAATAACAAGCATCATAATATACCGTTATCCCAATTATACATGTTCAGATTCATATCTATTATTCATCAATTCACACAATAATAGATTACAACACATAACACAGAAATCCATACAATCATGTTATGACAAAATGCATATGACACAAGCGACACTATGCATGTGGTACCAATAAACTGTGGAATCAATCCACCTAACCGATCTACGCCTCATCGAGATACGACCCACCGACACAATTTCCGCACAATGGGAAATATGTCCACCAACGATCCAAACATCACCGGGATCCAACATCAAATGCATATGAATAAATGAAACACACATAACATACTTAAAACATCACCGAATCACGATGAACAATTCACCTTAACACCACATCACCGAATAAGTATGTACATGTTTTCAACATCATTCAAATAGTCATGCATTCATCACATCATAATAATAACCACAACCAATTCATCTTCACACCAAATACATTGTCACACCTATCTCATATGCACACAATGTTCAATTCTCATCAAGTAATTAAATCGAGTTTTTAAAAAAATAAAGTCGGCTACTGCCCATATTCATCATTCATCATATACAACATTTAATTACTTGCAAAACGCCTAAAAAGACACTAAGAAATGATACACGGATTAAAAGATACGTTATTTTAAAGTTTTATAAAAATTCTCGTTCAGCAAGGTTTGCTCAGCGACGGAAGGCAGGAGCGAATTCCTTCAGATGCCCTAGATCAGTTGGGACGAGTATGCTGAGGACATTCATGTGACCTATAAGAACATCACCTTGGAGTTCCTTAGCTCACTGGATTACGAGCCCTACGTAGGTAGTGGGGATGCCCGTGGACGCATTAGTTTCCACATGTTCGGCACAAAGTACACCCTCACCTTGAAGTAGTTTGGAGATCTTCTAGGGTTCTAGACTACACTTAATTCCATCCCTGAGCTTCCACTGGGCTATTTCATGAATAGTGACATTGACAGATTTTAGAAAGCTATCACTAACAGAGGTAGTCTTGACCCGTTTGAGCAGTTGTCCAGGAGGATCCACAATATCGCCTTTAGATATTTTGAGATGATTCTATGCCACACCTTTTTCGGGAGGAGCTACTGTGATCATCTCGCGACTGTTAAGGAGATTCTGTTTTTGTATTGCACTAGCCAATCACGTCCCATCGCGAGTGGGGTTTTCCTGATAGAGAGCCTCGATATGGCTGTGAGATTCACTGAGGGATATTTGCATGGAGGTGGGAATGTGACACAGATCGCATCCGCCATGGGTCTGGACAGTAAGTTATTTCAGTTGACCCCATACTGTGGTAGTACTCGAATTAATATAGATTTTTGCTTGGACCGTGTGTCGCTACCGCGAAAATCAACAGATTTGCCACTAACATATTTATCCTGAAAAGGAAGGAAATGCCAGCAAACCACAAAACAAAACAAAACAACGGTCTCACGACCAGAGAAGAGGGTAAGAGAGTCAGTTACGCGAGGGGAAGGTGTTAGCACCCCTCGCGCCCATCGTACTCGATGGTATCCACGCCTGTGTCTAAAACTATGGGTGTGTAACAAGCTCGACCTTTGGAGTCTTACGCTTGGGAATGGAGCGGAAATAACAAGCTCTTAAGAAAATAAAACCAAAGAGTGTTGTTTGTGTTTTAAAGAACACATGAGGAAAACCTAAACTAAGGGGGAAAGGCTTGCTACCTAGGTTGTCATACAAAGGGTACAAGTCTAAACTAAGCTAGCAACCTACGGGGAAAAAGCGAAATGCAAACAAGAATATCACACAAACAAGCTCCGCTCGTAAACAAAACAAAACCACCAGTGCAAGCCGAGTAGTAGAAAAGAGGTCCCGCCATAACAAAGGGGAGCGGATCACCCGAGTCAACCAAGCATTAGACCTCGCGAAAATGATCGGGCCATAGACAAGAGGAGCGAGTCCCTCTCAGCAACCAAGCCGTCACAGATCTAAAAGGAAAACGGTGCGTGCGTACACCGAGCATCAACGTCAGCCAACATGAGCTATTGAAAATGCGGGGGTTCGATTGCAAGAACCCTTTTCCTAACATACTCGATAACAAGATCTTGTGCTAGTTCAGAAGCAAGCAATGCGTAGCGTGCACTTACTGAACGGACTCGATGAGACTGGGCGGGGTTGATTGCTAACCCTTTCCGCATGCCTTCCATGAGGACTTAGCGGAGTGCCTTTAAAGGACTTATTACACTGTGACTCCCTGCCGCAAAGCACAAATATAAACACACCAACAAAAACAGAGCCTCTTTCGAGGGCTTGGCCAGATGAATGCCTAAGTCCTACTTCTCATGTTATAGGATGATGCGGAAAGCGGTAAAAGTGCGAGAAAGATAAAATGAAACGAGATCAATACCAAACGGATTATGATCCGTAAACTGTAGCGAAAAGAGAAAGAAAACCAGAGATCCTGCGAGCGAGCTAGCAAAGCAATAGCAAATAGTCAGCACACCGATTATCCACACAAGCAAACAACATCGACGCCGTGAAAATAAATCACGCGCCGACATGTGCGTCGAACACAATCACAATACACCTGCAAGGAAACAGTAATCCAGACAAACAGGTATAAAGGAAAAGAACGCGTTTCAAGATGAGAATGCAACATCGAGGGAATGAGATCGTGTCCCGTAAATAAAACGGAACACAAATGAGATACACGCCGATCGGTAGTCGCCTTTTGAAATTCCTTGCATACTAGCACAAAAGTTAGAGATAACAACATATCGCAACGGGAATTGCGTTATTTGAATGATAAACGAACAATAAGGGAAAAGCAAAGAAAACTGACAAAATATCGAGCGAAACAAAATTTGAACATCACCAATGGCTCCAGAAGCATCGTTATACTCGAAAAACACTATTCACATGCATTAAAACTCAAAACTATGCGAGAGATACGACAAAATGAAGTTAGAAAAAAAGAAGAAAAAAAAGGCATGTAAACAGTTACATGAATCAGGTAACCGGTTACATCACTGGAAGTAACTATTTTTTGAGAAAAAAGGATCATGTAACCGGTTACATGAATCAGGTAACTGGTTACATCACTGGCAGTAACTAAAAATGATCAAAAACAAGTCATGTAACCAGTTACATCAATCAGGTAACCGGTTAGATCAGCACCAGAAGCAAACATTAACATCCAAAAGCACTTCAATAATGCATCCATCAAAAGATCTAGTCAAGCACGAATTTGTCTCAATTTACAGAACATTAAGAGCTTCAAACAACCACAATTAAGTCTTAATTTTCATGCATTGCATACTATCAACATCAATTATTTATCCACAAGTTCATGCAAGCATTAACACAAACACTTAAGGCACACAACAAGCCACAACAATGGATCCAATCAACTATGTACATAAAATTATCACCAATTCAAAGATCTAAGGCACAAGAGTAATGATCAATCATCAACAATCATCAATTATTAACAAAAACCATTAAATCTATTCAAAATTCACATGATCACCACCAATTCAATCAACAATAAGTGGATCTACCAATCAATCATCATTAATCATCACTTATCAACAACAAACAATGGATCTATAATCAAATTCACATGATGATCAACAATTAATCACTTAATTCAAGATCCGAATGCTTACCGAATGAAGATTCAATCCGAAGCGCGAATACGAATACGAACGCGGACACGAAAGAACGTTGAAATTGCAAATCCGAAAGAAGAGTGAGAGAGAGGCGCAAGATATAGGTAAAGGAGAACAAATGCGAACTCGAAATCTTGATCTTCAATCTGTGTTATTTTTGATCTTGATAAAGATTAATGAAGATTGATGGAAGTTTTATGATATTTGTGGTTTTGATCCAAGGGAATTGAGAGAGAATTGAGAGAAAGTGTTTTTGATATTTTTGGGAGAATTGAAGTTATGAGAGAAAAAGAGGAAAAATGGTTTTTATACTGTGAGTGGTGAAATGTCAAAAATGCCCTTAACTATTTCTTTTTTTACTCGTTTTCGGGGAAATGTGACTCGGTGCGAAATTCGGAAACGGGACCAATGTCAACTCGAAGATGACTAAATTTGTGGATTGTAGCCGCGAGAATCGTCTCAATCCGATAAGCGGTGAAGAAATTACGCGCGTTTGAATGATGAGAAACGCTGATTCATTTGGCGCGACTGTGCAGAATTTTGTGAGTACCGTTTAAAGAACTCGATAAAACTCTATTTTCAGCTCAAAATCTAAGAAAACATGTGTGACGATGAATCGAAGCTAACGAAATTCCAAGAGAATGCCGCTAGAATGGACCTCATACGATAACAATCGAAGAAGTTATGAATTTTCAAACTTGTCGCGACATACCCGAAAACACAGTTTTCACTGCAAAATCACGACGTTCTTCAAAATGCTGAGCATTTTCAGTGCATAATTAGTTGACGGCCCGGACATATGAAATCTCGAGAATAATGACACGAAGCTGCAGTTAAAATTTCGAGCGAATCCGACAAGCGAATCATGAGATACGAATTTTGTAAGGCCCGAAAACCTACATTCAACACCATTTTTCACTGTGAAAGCTCAAGTAATTTGCTAATTCAACCACCTTCCTCAAAGAATTGGTTTCTGAGCCAAACACGAAAGTTGTAAGAAACGTCAAAAAAGTCACGGCTACGCGGGAACCAAGCTTATAACACCTTCCAGCTAAGACTTGTGAATTTCTTCGTATTATCACCGTATAAACCAATCTTCACGTCACATTCCCTTAAAACCATGAAAACTCTTTATTATTTTTCTTCCCTTATGACATCATAAACATCTTTGATAACTTATAGCTCAAATAAAGAGGGAAAATTTTGGGGTGCAACACCGTGGACTTATGCGACGAGCTTCATTCCATCCGTATCAGTACAGACTTCTCATTGACGATCAGGCTGTCTACTATTTTACTCTACCTGATCCACAGATGACTTGCGTCTCCAACCGAGCAAATTAGAATTATTCTTTGGAGGGTTGGGGCGAGACTTTTGTGAGCCCAGTTGATCTGTCAGTACCTGAGTATACCCCGGAGGCAGAGGACCCGAGTACAGAGGATCCAGTTACAGAGGACCCAGTACCTGAGTACACCCCTATACCTGAGGCTGAGCATACTACCGTTTATACTAATAATTTTGCCTTACAGGAACCGGATATGCGAGCACAGATGGCAGCTATGCGAGTGGAGATGGCTACACTCCGTCAGGAGGTGATTGACCTCACTTTACAGGTTGAGTTAGATGGTGCCACTTATGCTGGTGAGATTGATGAATTGACTCACGAGGTTGCTGACCTTCGACGTCAGCTTGCTGATATACGAGGTCCCGAGCATCCACCCGGTTGGTGATTTGGCTTCCCATCAATCGAGAGACCTCCTCTGCTGTTACTACTATTTTGCTGTTGATTTATTATCCAGACTCACCTTTATTTTTCTGTCTGTTTTATATTTCCTTCGTAGTTACCATTTACTCTGCACACTATATATATATATATAACAAAAAAAAATTCTACATAAAAAATACTAGGTACACACCCTAGCAGCCAAATGGTGACAAAAGCATCAAGGCCCATCTCAAGAAACACAAATCGGCCCAGCTAACACTTTCTAAAGACCGCGCCCGCGGAGCACCCTCTGCGGACCTCCAACGGTCACAAAATCGGTTAAATGCGAAAACAGCCCCCTTTTTCCATTTTTCTCCATTTTCAAAAACATTTTCTTCCACAATTAACCACCATAAACACCCATTATCTTCCATAACTTCTCCACTACATTTAAAACCCACTTTTAATCCCTTCTCACACTACATCTTACCATTTCTATAAATACCTCCATTCTTCATTTTTCTTCTTTCACTACCAACAATCATCTTTCACCTCCAACAAACTAATTTCTTTTTTTCTCTCATTCATTCATCAAGCTCAAAAATGGAATTCAATGGGTATGTTTTGCGAAATGGCAAGCCGGGAGAGAGGCAACAAAAGCTGCTTGAGAAGCTACAAATTATGTCCATCCAATCCACCAGGTATATCAACGAAGACTGTCTATATACTTTAGGGTTGTACTATAGTATCTTTGAACTGGTAGATAGAATAGGCATGCATGATGTATTTTCTGTTAAAGCACCGACCTACACAAGGCTGACACATGAGTTTTTAAGTTCTTTAATTTATAACGTCACACCCAACACCGCTAGCACCGTAGATGGAGTTTAATTTAGAATGTTTAATGTTGAATGTGACTACTCCACTGACGGGTTAGCCGAGTTGTTAGGGATGCCTTATGGGGACTGTGCTATATGTGAAGCACCTTTAGAGACGGAATGGACACTTGAAGGCTATGCCTTTTGGGCCAAGCTTGCGAACCAAAATGTTAATTCTTTTGATGGCCTACTAGCTTCAAGTGTCCATAACCCGACCATTCATGTCTTTTGCTACCTTTTAGCATGCACTATTTTTGCTCGGTAGAACCCGAACAAAGTGAATGCTAAAGAACTCATAATCATGCAAGCATGCCTAACTAACACCAAAATTAACCCGGTCCCTTTTATGATCGCTCATATGCAATTTATTTTGAAAAAGGGGGGGACGATTTCTTTTGGTGGCCTGGTTAATACTATTGCTCGTGCCCTTAGCTTGAACACAGATCTCGCTACTCTTGAGCCACTTCCCCCTCGAATTGCAAATCTAAAGTTTTTCAAAGGTATGCGCCTTTGCAAGACGAGGAGAGAAGGCGGTTTTTACCTTCTGGTTAGTGGTAATGTTGTACCAAGTGTTGCTATACCTTGCACTCGACACACATATGTATGATTTGAGCGTAACTGGACCTATGACTTAAGCGCTCCCGCTTTCACTTGTCCGTTACCCCTAAATCTTCCTATGGAGGAGGGTAACAACACTAATGATGAGTACGATCTACGTACACAGTCACCACCCCACTTTACACAATCACACACTGCATCTTCTTCTTCTTCTAACCCACCTGCAGGTACCGCTCCTATCTTCTATGTCACTAAGGACATGTGGAGAGAGCATATGGCTCGGGAGGAGAGGCGCGGTGCTCTCCTCTCTACTATCCAGCAACAGGTTGCAGACAACACGACCTTCATGCAAGCCTCTCAGACACAGAATGCAACCTCGTTGCGTTCCATTGTGGAGTCTCAGCATGCCTTCTAAACTGAGCAGCATTATCAGTAGGCCAACTTCGCCGCTCACTTCTGCTTGATGGAGGCCACCCAAGGCACCCTCATAGGTAGGACTAGCGAGCTGCAAGCGCCGAATGCCGGTCTTACTCAGCGTGTGGAGCAGCTTTCACTTGACAGAGAGAGCCGACGTCGTAGCCGCGACCGTCGTTCTGGACGATCTACCCAGGATGGCGAAGGTACTGGTGGACCCCACTAGTTTGCTAAGTTATCTCCTACCTACCCTTATTTTGGAACATTGGGGACAGTGTCTGATTTAAGTGTGGGAGGAGCCTTTTTATCGCTTTTATTTATTTATTTATTTATTTATTTATTTATTTTCAGTATTTAGTTTTTCCAGTTTTTAGTTGTTTATTTCAGTTTAATAAAATACATGTGATGGACGAGTCGTTTTGCGTAGTGTATCTTTAGTTTTCCCCATTTTTAACCCTACAAAAATTTTTTTATGCTAAAGAATACAATGTATTTCAAAAAAATCTTCAAGCTATGAGACAGGTTTAGGATAGGGTTTGTTTAGTCTTTGGTACCCTTTTTGAAAAACCGATATCGTTTTTGCACCGTAAACCTTGTAAATATTAGAATTAGTTCCGCTTACTCCCTATGCTATGATTTTAATTTTCCAATAAGGGTCCTTAAATAGTTTATTCCCGCAGTCGGCTCCGGCCTAAGCATGCTCTAAGTATAGGTCTGATGAATATAAGTGAATGATCTCTTTTATGCCTTAAAAATATAAAATTGTATGATTGCGATAAAGAATTAGGTGACCCTCACTTGGTCATTTAGTTCAAATTGTTGTAAACATTCAGAAAAATAAAAGAAAAATAAAACAAAAGGCAAATACCCATTGTAGTTGGTTCAGAGGTATCTGGTGCTGAACTCAGTAGGGCGGATCATGATCCGATCCCCCACAACTACAAAAAGGGCGAATAAAACGGGTTACACCAATTCTTGTACCAGTGCCCCATGGCAAGAGATCAGAATCAATAACCGGGCACTATATCATGAGTGTGTACGGATAACGGGCTTAATGTGATTGCACATGAATGAAAAAGGACCTTACCAAAAAGAGAAGTTTTAGCATAGCAGGGCGATAGGGATTAGTTTGTATAGGAATGAGGTTTATGTCCACATGTATGTGTCATCACGATACCCTTGGTTCAAATAGTTAGTATCTGTCAAACTCACCCTGAATTGAACTCTACCTCTTCTGCTCGATCGCCTGAAAACATTTCTATTTCTTTTACCTAGTTCTGAGAGTTTATTTTGCTTGAGGACAAGCAAGGGTTTAAGTGTGGGAGAATTTGATAACACCGAATCACACTATGTTTTCGACTTGAATACCACATGTTTTCAGTAGTTTTATTGTTGTTTTTTTGTATTATGCTTTTGTTTTCTTTGTTTTTAGGTTTTGTGTCCATTTGGAGCTCTGCTTGAAGAAACGAGCGAAAAATCCAGAGAAACGGAGATTTTCAGTCATTTTGCACACATGGCGTCCAGCTCAGTACCCGCTGAAGGGAACGCGGTGACATGACCAGTTTCCACCAGAGGGGTAACTGCCATGTTCCCATGATCTCCCCCTCGGCCTGCTCCGCGGCCGCTGAATCCCCCTCCACGGGCGCGGTCTTTGCAAATTGATTCCCGCTCAAAAGGAGTTGAAGGGCATGCTTGTCTTTACGCAACTCCATGGACTTTTATAAATAGTTTCGTTTTTCATTTCTTCAAACCATCCAAGCTTAGTTACTACTTAAGCCATATACCATCAGTATCTGTAAAGTGATAGTCCATTCACATCGAAGAGCTGTTGCGGTGTAGATTGAGTTTGTAATCGAGTTTAGAGCACTTTGGTTGAAGTTCATCATACCGCATTTACTTTCCTTGTACCGGAACCAAAGACTCCCGTTGGAGAAGGTTTTTATTTAATTGCTTTTACTTTATTTATTTCTTGCTCTTATCATAGCCTACATGTTTTATAGGCTCGCACCATTTACATTCCTTGCTTTTATCATAGGCTACACGTTTTATAGGCTCACACTATTTACTTTCCTCGCTCTTATCATAGCCTACACGTTTTATAGGCTCACATTTATTTCCATGTCTGGCTAATTTTATAAAGGTTAGAATGTAAGGATCGTTGTCACGATCGTGTTCCAAATGTTATATTAATAGAAATACTATTGGGGATGTTTTAACCTTTAATTCAAGTTTTCTGTGTTTAAATGTTTATGGGTAAGATCGAAAGTCGTCCATACTTAAGATTAAACTTGATTAGTTCTTAACCAAACAGAAAGGGCGAAAGCGTTTGTTTGGTTAATTAGGAATCTTTGACATATTTTTAGAAAACAATTTTGAAACTATTTTAGGACGCGTTTATGGGTTTGAAATCTTATTCTTGGCCAAAAGCC
Source organism: Vicia villosa (assembly GCF_029867415.1). Classification (NCBI taxonomy): domain Eukaryota; kingdom Viridiplantae; phylum Streptophyta; class Magnoliopsida; order Fabales; family Fabaceae; genus Vicia; species Vicia villosa. Next base: position 109,835 of record NW_026705110.1, on the reverse strand, counting down.
AAGAATCTCTTTAAATTAAAATTTTCCAAGTTAAAACCATTTTTATACTAAGACAAGTAATTGATTTCTTAAAAATATGTTTATTACTTTAACGCAATGCACACTGTTCATATGTGACAAATGAACGGGTAGACTTAAAGATTAAACTCGGTTCTTAGTACGCAAAAGCGACAAGTTCCCGTTAAATTGTTCCTTTCTATAAGTATAAAATATTGCCCCTAAGTAATTCTATCCATATGTAACTAGAACATTATCTGATACACGTGAATTACATTCGAACCTATTGTTTTTATCTGCATTTTTAATATCTATTTATTTTCTTGCACTGCACTCATATCACATATTCTCATTTGCCTTAGATAAGGACCTTAACAATATAGTTGATAGATTGACGACTTGGTCTCTGTGGTTCGATAATATTTTATATTACTTTGATAGGCTGTGCATTTGCAGTTTAATTTTAGACTCTATAAACAGACCCCATCATTGACTTTTAATCAGGACATGGATCCATAGCTCAAACCATGATTCAAGGGCATCCAAATCAACATTATAATCCATTCATATCATCCATTTGAAGATGAGAGCTTGATTCTACTGAAATCCACAAAACTCCAATTCATTTGGAAAAAGTCAATTGTGTGGGCCAACCTTTGACTTTTGAGAAAATTGGTCAACCAGGAACTTTTGAGGATCAAAATCATCAACATATGATTAGTGAAGTCATTTGACCAAATAAAATTCATCAAGAATCAAAAAGTCAACAAAAGTCAAAATTAGGGTTTTAAAGTATTTTGACCTCATTGTGGGAACTTCAAATTTCACCTACGAACTCAAAAATATCCCAACATGAAAGTTGTAGATATTGATCAAATAAACAACTTTGTCACTAATCACATTTCATCAAAAAGTGATTAATTTGAGAGATATGGGATTAAGAAGTTTATGTTGAAAACAACTTAGAAATTTTTTAAGTGTTTTCACTTGAATTTCTTCCAACTTTATGGCCATTTTTCACCATGATCCAAAATGAGTTTGAGAAAACTTTTAATAAGTGGATTGAAGTATGTAGCAAGGGCTTTCCAAAAAGACCATTAGCATGTAATTTCATCACTTGAGCTATGAGATATGATTTTGCAAAGAAGGCACCATGACACTTGAATTCAAGTATGAACATGAAGAAATTATGAACCAAAACCATTTCAAAATGAAAGATTCCTTTCTTGCAGCCCATGTAACTTGTTCCAAACACAAAAATCAGTTGATTTCACTTGATTTTGAGCTATGATCCAAGTTTTATAAGCATTGTCCAAGATTTCATGCTATTTCAAGACTACTTCCATTTTAGAAAAGCATAACTTTTGCAAAGTCCACTCTCCTTGAGCCTCTCCCATGTCTCCTTTGCAACAAAAGCAACACAAACTCAGCAAGCAACCTCTTATGATGTTAAGAAAGTTCATATAAGCATGCTAAAGCATTGTACCATGCCATTGGAACCATAACTTTTATGTTTCTTCATGAAGAAGCAAAATGGCACAAGTATCACATGTGAACTCCAAATGCTGAGATTTTTCCCTCTAAAAACACTAAATTATGTCTATAAATAGAGAGAATTACTCTTGGCATCAAACACACAACAATTCTCAATCTCACCCTCTCACATGAAATTCCAAATTTTAGTCATTTGCATAAACTAAGCAATTTGAGTTCTAGGCATTTGTTGTGTCAAACCACCTTCCAAATAGTTTCTATACATCATATAGGAGCTTTTCATCACTCCCATACACCTCCCAAACACCTCTAAACCAAAATCACCATTAAACCTCCATTATCACATACCTTGAAACCTTAAAATTCAAATTCTCAATTTTCTCCTAAACTTTCATTCCAACACTTCAGACACCTTATATACATCACATATAACCTATCCAAACTCTTGTTACACTTCTGTAGTATCACCATCACCATAATCAAACTCAAAACTAAACATCTGCACATTGATTCGAGTAGGGTGATTCATTGAATCTCAGAGCAAGGTAAGGATTGGAATACATTCAGGAGGAAACCAGGAAGCTTTCCAGATCATTAGTTCTCTTTTGGAAGTCCATTAAAGTACCTTTCAATATTCAGTTCAGAGGTAAGAACTTTAAACACTAACTCTTTGATTTGAGCATCATTTTCAACAAAGCTGATACCTTTTGACTTAGAATCATGTAAGGAGCAAAAGCCCTAAAATTTTAGGGATTTATTGTGTGTCTTCATCATTTAATTTTAGTTTAAATTTTTAGGGTTCTTCAGTTCTTTCTGAAAATTCATGAGTTATGGGTCAAATAAATTCACATAAGATACATGGTTGGAATCGTGAGATAAAACTGAACAACATTCATGTTATATGCTTTGATTAAAAATGCTTCTCTGATGATCTGCAATTGGGGGTCGAGAGGTTGAAGATGAAGTTCATCTTCCATTTTCAAACTTTGTTTTTTTTAATATTTTATTCAAAGTGTATTATTTACAAATAGCGCGCGTTGGTCTGTTGGTTAAATTTTTGAGTAGCAAGGTCAAGGCGTGGGTTCAAACCCTCCTAGGGCCATTTCTAATTTTTTTACCACTTATCTTCTTTTCTTTTTTTTTTGCCAATTTCAATAATTAATTTAAAATAGCAAACTAACTCATTTTCACTTAAAATTTTGCACATAGCTTATTTAAGTAGTCTATTTCATGATTATAAATTAAAAATCCAAAAATATATATTTCTTACCCCTTTAAAAAATTATATCAAAAATAGGTTTTATATGTTAAAAAATCAACAAACAAAATCATCTCTTTTAATATTTTCACTAAGTAAAATTTTGTACATATTTGTGTAATTTATTTTAGGGTTAGCATAATGTCTCCTTGATTATACCATGTACCCTTAGACCAATTCTCTTTTAGAATTTGGTATTTAATCATTAAAAAAATCAATTTGGTTTAGGTGAGATTTCAAAACCCTAATTTCAAACCCTAATTCAAAAACTTCTTGATCTTTGTTTATCCATGTTAAACGTGACTTTTTTATCATGATCATTGTCCTTTGTCCATGTACATACTTGTTGATTTTATCCTTGTATTTTTGTACTTGTTATCCATTGTATTATCATTGTATATACTTTGTTTACTAGCCCATATGCATGAAATTCATATCCATCATCCATCATATTCATTCATACATGAATTAATCCAAAGGTATAAACATCCTTGCCCATTATCATTGATGATTATCATACTTGTTTGTCTTTTGTGACATATGTTATCACACACACACACACTTGAGGTATCCATGATTGATTGCATAAGTTGTTGTTGAAAATCCAAAGAAATGAGAATGGTATTGACTAAAATTGTCAAGGTACTCAAACTCTTTTCCAAATCTCTTTTACTTTGTGCTTAGTATTGTTAAAGCTTCACACTTGTTTTAAAAATGGTTTTGTATTGTTAAAGCTCAACCTTTTTAAAATCAACCCTTGGTTTTGTATTGTTAAAGCTCAACCAACCATTTGTTTTAAAACCTTGGTACTAAGAGGAGAATTATTCTCGGTGAAACTACTCTTAGTCCATTGACCTTGTATTGTTAAAGCTTGGTCCCTTTTTATTAAACTTGTTAAGTATTGTTAAAGCTTGACATTTTAAAAAACCCGTTGAGTATTATTAAAGCTCAACACCCAAAAAGATTTTGGCCACTTTGGCCCCCTTTTTTATTTTTCTTTTAAGAGGAACTACGAAAGCTCTAACTCCCCTTTTCTTAAAAGGGGTATGTAGGCCTAAGATGCGATGTCTTATCGAGCTCACTTTCAAAAACTTGTTTTCCCATCCCCACACTCTATGTAGATGCTTTTAAATTAACTGCATTTTGTGGTAAAACATTCCTGTCTGTATGCGATGTCTTGACTAATGTCATGACACACTATGTGTGGAATTGTGCAGGATTGCATGGTTGAGCTAATACAAGTTTTAGTTGGATGTCATGCTCGATGTCATGACATCAGTATCTGACAGCAGTAACTGTTATATTTTAGCTGTTATGTTTCCTTATTTATCTCAGGCTACAATTTAGGAAACCATATATTTTGTGTTATATGATTTGTGCTAAAATATCTCGTACTATAGCATATGTGAACACCCTGATGATGTGGAAATTAGGTTAACTTGGTTAACCCTAATTTATGTTTGGAAGGCCCAAGGCCCAAGTGCTGCCTATAAGAAGATTGATATTCCTACTTTCAGATGCGGAGTTTTAGGCGTGAAGATTATTGTGTTTTCTGTGTACTCACGTGTGTCTTAGTGTTTTCTTGTAATCCAAGCAATTATCACGTTGATGATTGTATTGAAGTAGGGTGTTTTTGAGTTGTAAATGGTTGTGTCACTCTAAGCTTTTAAGCATGAGTGTTGTGTCTCTTGATTGAAGCTTTGAAGCAGAATCAAGATTTGTTTGAAGTGTGTCTTCATCCTGTATTATTTGCGTTGTTGTTATCACTGCTGTGATTGAGGGGGACTGAGTAGCGACTCAAGTCTAGCACTAGATTGAAATTGCATTGGGTAGGTCTTAAGTGAAGAGTTGTAAACGAGGGAGTTTAAATCTGAATTAATAATGCTTAAAATGGATTTACTCCATGATTTGGTAGCCCCCAGAGTAGGTGTTGTTGTACACCGAACTGGGTAAACAAACATTTGTGTTCTTTACTATTTTTGTTTACTTTCTGCATAAATTTTATAATCAGTTCTGAAGTGGATGTCATAACATCCGACACAACATCGATCATGTGTTGCTAGAATTTTCAATTGGCATTAGAGCAGGTACCCTGCCTATTTATTTCTGGGTGAGATCTAGGGACAAAAAATTCTGGTACTATGGACAAGGATGTAATAGTATTTTGGAATAGACCACCCATTATGGATGGATCTAACTATGACTACTGGAAACCTCGTATGGTAGCCGTTCTGAAGTCTGTGGACATAAAGGCTTGGAGAGCTATGAACAAAGGATCGGAACATCCTGCGAAGAAAGAGGCAGATGGAACAACTGTGTTAATACCGGAAGAAGAATGGAGAAAAAATGAGGAAGATGTCCAGACTTCAGATGTTAACTACTAAGTTTGAAAATCTTAGGATGAAAGAGGATGAGACCATTCATGACTGTTACATGAATATTCTTGAAATTGCTAATACCTCAAGAGCCTTGGGAGAAAAAATGTCTGAAGAAAATCTGGTGAGAAAGATCCTCAGATCACTACCTAAGATATTTGTTATGAAGGTTACTGCTATAGAGGAAGCTCAGGACATCAGCAAAATGAAGGTAGATGAACTTATTGGTTCCCTTCAAACCTTTGAGATGAGTATATGTGACAATGTTGAAAAGAAGAACAATAACATAACTTTAATATCCAAAGCTGAAGAGGACTCAGAAGAAAGCAATGATGGAAGTGATGAAAATCTGTCAAAAGCCATAGCTATGCTTGGAAAACAATTCAACAAATTTATTAAAACATTTGATCAGAAGTCCAGACCCAATGTCAAGAACATCCCCTCTGACAACAGCAGAACCTATGACTCTGGCTGGAAATCAAAAACTGAAGAGAAGCCCAACCAAGGCAAAGGAATTCAATGTCATGAATGTGATGGTTATGGACACGTTAGATCTGAATGTCCTACCTATCACAAGAAGCAAAAGAAAGGGCTATCTGTCGCTTGGTCTGATGGAGATTATGAGAGTGATGCTGAAGAGGAATGTGTAAAACAGGTCACAACACTAACCAATGTATGTGCATCTAATAATGATTCAAGCATATATGATCTCACCTTTGATGAATTTGATATCTCATATAAAGAGCTGTGTGTCAGGAGTGCTGAAGTGTGTAAGATAGGGGAGAAGCAGAAAAAACTCATAAAGGAGTTGGAAGCCGAGAAGAAAGAACACTTAGCAACCATAGACTTACTCAATGGTGAAATCAGTATGTTAAACTCCAAAATGGATCAGATGTCAAAATCCATCAGAATGCTTAATAATGGAACTGAATCTTTGGAAGAAATTCTGCAGGCTGGACAAAGAACAGGAGAGATGTCTGGAATAGGATTTATGGGTAAATCAGAATCAAAGTTAGGGTTCAAAAGGTCAAATCCTAAAGCTAACATGACAAAACAAATGTCAAGACCAATGTCACAACATCGTGGAAACAGGGGGATGAACCGGACAAAGAGGACATTTCAAAGATGGAGATGTCACTACTGTGGAAGATTTGGACACATAAAACCATTTTGCTTTAGACTGAATGGTTATCCTAATCAGACACCTCAAGACAAACCTAAGCACAATGTCCCTATCAAGAAACAGCAATGGGTTGCAAAAGCTTCTGCCTTAATAGCACACATCTCACTCAGGGTGTCAGCCAAAGAAGACTGGTACTTTGATAGTGGCTGCTCAAAACATATGACTGGAATAAAGAACCTGTTGGAAGATATCAAACCTCATTCCACTAGCTATGTGACCTTTGGTGATGGAGCAAAAGGAGAGATCAAAGGGTGGAAAACTAGAGTGTCCTAGAGTTCCAAAAATGGACAAGGCTTCAATGTGATCAAGGCTTCAATGTGATCAAGGCTTCAATGTGATCAAGGCTTCAATGTGACCAAGGCTTCAATGTCAGATTCACCACAAATGAATGTGTAGTCACAAATAAAGACAATATTGAAGTCATGAAGGGAGTCAGATCCAAAGACAACTTTTACTTGTGGGAGCCAAAAATCACAAGTTATCCCACTGTATGCTCTATGGCAAAAGAAGAAAAAGAGGTCAAACTATGGCATCAAAAACTTGGTCATCTACATCTATGAGGGATGAAGAAAATCATATCCAAGGAAGCTGTAAGAGGAATCCCTAAGATACAAATTGATGAAGGAAAAGTTTGTGGAGAATGTCAGGTTGGCAAGCAAACCAAGATATCAAACAACTTACTACTTCCAAAACTCTGGAACTGTTGCATATGGATCTGATGGGACCAATGCAGATAGAAAGTCCTGGTGGGAAGAAGTATGCCTATGTGGTAGTTGATGATTACTCTAGATATACCTGGATAAGCTTTACCAGAGAAAAATCAGATGTGTTTGAGGTGTTCAAGGACTTATGCATAAGACTTCAAAGAGAGAAGGAAAGTGGTGTGATCAGAATCAGGAGTGATCATGGGAAGGAGTTTGAGAATGCCATATTTGCTGAATTCTACTCTTTTGAAGGAACCGGACATGAATTTTCCTCACCTATCACTCCTCAAAAAAATGGAGTATTAGAAAGGAAAAACAGGACCATTCAAGAATCTGCCAGAGCTATGATCCATGCAAAGAAGCTACCTATGTACTTTTGGGCTGAAGCAATGAACACATCCTGCTATGTCCATAATAGAGTCACATTAAGGAAAGGAACTTCCTCCAAACTGTATGAAGTATGGAAAGGAAGGAAACCCACTGTAAAGTACTTTCATGTATTTGGAATCAAGTGCTATATCTTGACAGATCGTGAGCAAAGAAGGAAAATGGATCCCAAAAGTGATGAAGGTATATTTCTGGGATACTCTACTAACAACAGAGCTTATAGAGTATTCAACTCCAGAACTAAAATCTTGATGGAATCCATCAATGTTATTGTTGATGATCAACATGAAGACTTCAATGTCACAGAGGATGTTGGGACATTCTTTGAAACTCAAGCTGAAGGTTCAGGCATAATTGAAAACAGAAATGACTCTCCACCAGAATCTGAACCTGAAATAATCAACAAAGATCCCTCTATTAGAATTCAGAAAGATCATCCCAAAGAACTTATTATAGGAGATCCCAGGAGTGTTGTAATTACTAGATCTAGAGAGATTAGTGCCAACTCGTGTTTTATATCCAAAATTGAACCAAAAAACATGAAGGAAGCTTTGACAGATGAGTTTTGGATCAATTCCATGCAAGATGAACTGGAACAGGTTAAAAGAAATGAAGTATGGGAATTGGTCCCTAGGCCTGAAGGAACAAACATTATTAGTACCAAGTGGATATACAACAACAAGTCTGATGAAAAGGGAGTTATAACTAGAAACAAAGCAAGGCTGGTGGCTCAAGGATATACTCAAATTGATGGGGTAGATTTTGATGAAACTATAACGCCTGTTGTAAGACTTGAGTCAATCAGGTTACTGTTAGGTGTAGCCTGCATCTTGAAGTTAAAATTATTCCATATGGATGTAAAAAGTGCCTTTCTGAATGGTTACTTAAATGAGGAAGTGTATGTGGAACAACCTAAAGGCTTCACTGATCCAAATCTCCCTAACCATGTCTACAAGTTAAAAAGGCTCTATATGGATTAAAACAAGCCCCTAGAGCTTGGTATGAGAGATTGACTGAGTTCTTGACCACAAATGGCTACAAAAAAGAGGGAATAGACAAAACCCTCTCATGAGTGTGAACCTATCTTGTCTGGGTATTGTGATGTTGATTGGGTTGTGAGTGCTGATGATAGAAAAAGCACATCAGGAGGGTCCTTCTTCTTGGGAAACAATCTCATATCATGGTTTAGCAAGAAATAAAATTGTGTCTCTCTATCTACTGCTGAAGCTGAGTACATAGGGGCTAGTAGCAACTGTTCTCAATTGGTGTGGATGAAGCAAATGCTAACTGAATACAATGTCACTCAGAATGTCATGACATTGTACTGTGATAATCTCAGTGCAATCAACATATCCAAGAATCCTATTCAGCATAGAAAAACCAAACATATTGATATAAGACATCACTTCATAAGAGAAATTGTAGAAGACAAAGTGATTTGCTTGGAACACGTGTCAACTGAACTTCAGTTAGCTGACATATTTACCAAAGCTCTTGATGCTACACAATTTGAAAACTGGAGAAGCAAGTTAAGAATATGTATCCATGAGGAATTATAGCAATCAAAGCAGCTAGGAAATAAGGTGTAGGTCAGGCTAAATAACCAATTAGTGACGTGGCTGCTGAGTGTGAAAGACCTTAAATTCCCCCATCATTTGCAAATTCACCTTTACAGTTTCTATTTCCATCACAAGTTCAAACCCTACTCTCACATCTGTTTCATCTCAAATGCTCTCAACCACTTTCAAGAACCCCATTCTATCGACTATTCAAATCTATCCAATATGTCTCAGTCATTCAAATCCCCCTCTCCAAAGATACTTCGTCCCAGTGGAAGTAAGACTATACCCCAAGAGCACCCGAGTTGGACCTACCAAGTCCTGGAGCAAGGTTACTCTCAAGAAGTGGAAGGCTAGTGTCATTGAAGAATCAGATTCTGATGTTGAAATGGATGTTCAAGACATTCCACTGAAGAAGAAGCCAGTCTTGAGGATGGCACAGATGAAGATGTTGAACTCAGCAGCTCTGAGTCTGAGGACTAGAGTCCTTCTGGCCTGTACATATTGAATATCAAGATTGTTTTGACAACATTTCTGGCTTAATAGGGGGAGTAGTGTATGTCACCCCAGAACAAGTAATTTTTTTTGGATGTTGTTGAATGAAGTCTAATTCTGCAGTTTATTTTTGTAGCTAGTAGTGCTGATACATGATGGAAGTGTTGATTTGTTTGTGTGATTGTATGCATGATGGTATGTGTGATGGTATGTTGTGGTAGTTGTAGCAGTAGTATAGCTATGTAGTATAGTCATGCATGCTGACTGATATGGTAATGTGTATTTGTATTAGCTGTTCCTGCAGGTGTGGTTGATTGGTTGTGTGCTCTGGTTGTGTACTGTGTGTTTTTCTGCTGCAAGATTCTCTAAAAATGTGGTGACAGGTTGTTTTAGCCAAAAATTTGCCAAAGGGGGAGTTTGTAGATGCTTTTAAATTGACTTCATTTTATGTTAAAATATTCCTGTGTGTATGTGATGTCTTGACTAATGTCATGACACACCATGTGTGGAATTGTGCAGGATTGTATGGTTAAGCTAATACAGGTTTTGGTTAGATGTCATGCTCGATGTCATGACATCAGTATCTGACAGCAGTAGCTGTTATATTTTAGTTGTTATGTTTCCTTATTTATCTCAGGCTATAATTTAGGAAACTATATATTTTGTACTGTATGATTCGTGCTAAAATATATCGTACTACAACATATGTGAACACCCTAATGATGTGGAAATTAGGTTAACTTGGTTAACCCTAATTTATGTTTGGAAGGCCCAAGGTCCAAGTGCTGCCTATAAGAAGATTGCTAATCCTACTTTCAGATGTGGAGTTTTAGGCGTGAAGATTATTGTGTTTTCTGTGTACTCACGTGTGTCTTAGTGTTTTCTTGTAATCCAAGCAATTATCACGTTGATGATTGTATTGGAGTAGGTGTTTTTGAGTTGTAAATGGTTGTGTCACTCTAAGCTTTTAAGCATGAGTGTTGTGTCTCTTGATTGAAGCTTTGAAGCGAAATCAAGATTTGTTTGAAGTGTGTCTTCATCCTGTATTATTTGTCGTTGTTGTTATCACTGCTATGATTGAGGGGGAGTGAGTAGGGACTCAGGTCTAGCACTAGATTGAAATTGCATTGGGTAGGTCTTAAGTGAAGAGTTGTAAACGGGGGAGTTTAAATCTAAACTAATACTGCTTATAATGGATTTCCTCCATGGCTTGGTAGCCCCCAGAGTAGGTGTTGTTGTACACCGAACTGGGTAAGCAATCATCTGTGTTCTTTACTGTTTTTGTTTACTTACTGCATAAATTTTATAATCAGTTCTGAAGTGGATGTCATAACATCCGACATGACATCGATCTTATGTTGCTAGAATTTTCACTCTATTTAAACAAAAATGACATATGCTTTTCTAAACAAATGTACATAAAAACAATAATATTTTCAAAGAGGTTCCCATGGAGTACCATGGATGTGAGGGGTGCTTAAAACCTTCCCCTTGCATAACAAACCCTCCGTACCCAAATCTATGATAAGTTTATTAGTTTTGATTTTAAAAACTTCTGTGGGTTTTATTCGCTCTTTCTCCCATTCCTTTTGGAAACAATAAAGTGCTGTGGCGACTCTGTTTAAAAACAAATGAGCTATGTCTTTCCCATGGCTTTAGTCTCACAAATTTCACCGCTACAACTTAAAAACTCAATTTTTAGCTATTTTTCACTACTGTAACAGGTTACGGTCCCGAGCGTAACCGGTTACAACGTACCAGTAGCAGAAAACTCTCTTTTAAAGGCATCTCTTCTTCTCCAATTCACACCACAACATACCCAAATGTATGTAACAACAAAAGAGTGCCAAATCCCATATTCTAACACATTGCTATCATATTTTGGGGTCAATTAACATCAAACACATTCTTAAATTATTCTCATTCATCAATTGCATCAAATCTACACCATTTATCCTAAAACCCCAAAACCTAACATACATTTGTCGCCCACTCGGTTTTTTGCCATACCTCTCGCGGAGAGATACGCGAACTAACTCTTTTTGTTTCTGCTTTTGTATTTTTGAAAAATCAGAGAGTCGCCACCGACCTTTTATTTTATCCAATTAGGGAAAGGTTTATAAAAGAAACAGAAAAAGACCTTTAAGAAATTCTGGGTAAGGGGGTAGGTTATACAAAGGGAAGGTGTTAGCACCCTTTGTATCCATGGTTATCCATGGGCTCTTTAATTTGCTTAGCTCACTTGTTTTCAATTACTTTTCGATTGCCTTGAAATGCTCGTATGAGGTTCCAAATACCTTTGTAAATTGACTTTGTAATGATCCTTGTGCGGATGTATACAAAGTGTTTTTATCTTTCAAAAGATGTTTTTGAAAAAAGAACGTTAACTTTGTAATGATCCTTGTTTGGATATATACAAATGTCATACCCCAAAATTTGCCCATACATTTTCTCCAATTCTAATTCAAATAAATAAATAAAGCTCCTAGACACACTCTCCTATACAAACTAGGGGTTTGGCTTATTCAAAGAAAAATCAGCGAATCAATGGCTCCAAGGCATCTCATATGGCTCAATACATCTCACACTATCTCCATGACAAGTATCAATACCTATCTCAAAGCTCTGGTCATTCAAAAGTTCAGAAAATCAACAGTCGACTGGTTGACCTAAAAGGGTCAACTGTGGTCAAAGTAGAGCCAAAACTCCAAATATCTCCAAATGGGCCCATACTTCTTTGATCCAAACATGATTCTAATCTTATTAGAAGACTCATGACCCAATCCCATGCCATTTTATTATTTATTTTATTTATCTTGATTTTTAATTCATTTTAAAATTCAATTTAAATAATTAAATAATAGAAAATCAAAGATTTGATTTTTAGGTCTATTATGTGATGAGAATATCAGGATAATTAAATCAGATTTTGTGATTAAAAATATTGGGAAGAGAATATTGAAATTGGACAAAAAATTAGAAAGATTGGAGGCATATTTCAATCAATTCTTCACAATTTGCAAATCAAGATTCAAGTAGATTCTCTCCACATTTGTTTACCCTAATTCATGTAACTATAAGTATGCAGATTGGACAACGCATTAGGGGATTTTTTTTGGCAGACAAGGGGAAGCGTAAAAGCTCTAAAAATTTTCAAGAAACTATGGAAATCGGTTTGAGAGTTAGGGTTCGATTCGAGCAATGAAAGGCTTCTCAACGCGTTCCTGGATGAGCCTTGAAGCTATCCCAAGCATCACCAATGTCCCAGGCTTCCAGAAATCCTCCCTATAATTCACGGTTTGCACACACTAAACTCGAATTCGATTTCGATGTTTTACGCATTATAAACATGATTTGATTATATATTTATGTTTGTGATGATGATTCGATGCTGTCTGGGTTACTTGATTTAAGTTTAAATGCAGGAGACATGATTCACCATTGATAGGTTTTGAAGCTCTGAGTTTGGGGGTTTTCGATGTGGGTAAAATTGGCATAAATTAGGGACACCAACGTGTTCAGGAGAAGATTCTGAGTCCAATAATGGTTTTACTTGAGGTTTATTCGTTTTGTGGCGAGTTTTGCGTTTTGCAGGTGTTATGGCTATGGAAGATAACCGTAGGTAAAGTTCGGTACTTAATACGACGGACATGTGAAGAAGATGACTCGGTGGCAGCCGGAGATTGGTCAGATTCAAAAAAAAAGAATGGCGCGCGTTTTGTTTTTGTGTGTCACCAGAATTTCGTTTTATTTGTTTGCGTGCAGATTTTTACAGCGAAACATGAGAGGTGCAGTGGGCAAGGAGTATGTTAGTAACCTAGACAAACCAGGATCGATTCCCTCAGAAGACAATGTAATTTTTACTATAATTTCTCACGCGATCCAGTACGCCACGCCTATGGCGCCTCACGATGCAGCCTCGTTTCAAACCCGTCAGATCATTCAGTAGGCCAATCTAACGTCTCTGAACACGCTGGTGCATGGTAGACCTTCAAGGCTCAACCACACAGGATCATAAGCTAAGATTTCTAATTTCTTTTTATTTTTAATTACACAAACTCATATTTATTTATATATGTATATATGTATTTGTCTTTATCATTCTTTTTTCTCTATAATATTTTTCTTAATAAAATTATTTTTCTAATTTCTTTTTTATACAAAATCTTTATTTTATTTTATTTCAATTATGTTAATTATTTTGATTTAATTTGATTTATTTGGTTAAATGTTTCATAAAATCTTAACTAACTTTTTTTATTAATTAATAAAAATTATGAGAATGTCATATATTTAATGGCAATTCGATTTTCACCGATTTAATTAATTGGGTTGAAAACCAACAATTAATTTATTTTTGATTCTGTTAACCATGGCTAACTTGGCCCTAATCAGGGTTTACGAAGATCATACCCTACACTGAATGTTTTGATTTTTTTCTTTTCAGGGGTACCAACATGGTTTATTCCGACAACGCGCCCGATCAAAAACCGAAGCTAAGTATTCGACCCTAAAAATTAAAAATCTATTTTATTTCATGTTTTTAGGGTTTGTCTTTTTAAATAAACATTGCCTACACTCAATTTTTTCTGTTTCTGCCTTGCCTTTTTCAGGGTTACCCCCGAGGCTTCCCGCCAACCATATCAGGTCAAATGCAAAAAGCTAAGTACCTTTCATTTATTTACTCCTTTCAATTTGTTGTCTCGACCTTCTTATTTTAGGGTTAGAGATGTTCGCCTCTGAATTAGCCATACACTCACCCTATTTTTATTTTGTTTGCCTTTTCAGGGTTCGATGATTGCCAAAGCTACGAATGTTTGGTAACCCTAAACCCTGACTTTAATACTTTTCTGTTTAATTATTACTTATGTCAAACCCTATTAAGGGATCCGCTGGTTACAATTTCCCTCCCCCATATTACTGTTTCTTGCCTTATATTATCTGCGTGGTTAGTAAAATAGGGAGTGGCAACCATGAATTGAATTTAGAATCGCTAATTTACAAGATAATATAATTGAATATAATCACGTGATTGGTGCACACACGCACGCTTTTGGGTAACCCTCTCTGTTGCCTTGTTGCCTGTTGCCTTGTTGCCTTGTGTTTTTGCAGAATAGCCAGTCCCTCGAATATGAGGATACCTCAGCCATGTTGCCTCGATAAAAGGTCATGAGACCCTAAAAATGATGCTGCCTTCGATACACTAACATGACCTCGACCCTCGAAAGTTGCCCACGAATAAGGCTGAGGTATCTTCTGGTTGCCTAACGAAAAATGGCTTATTCTGATCCTTGCCTTAGATTACCTGCCCTTCTATGGCATGGGACAGTCTTATGGCAAAGGATGCTTCGACGACCCTTCAACCTCCAAACGAAAGGCTTCCTGCCCTCTTATGGCAAGGATAGACCCTTTCATTCTGAAAGGCTAAAAAGAGACCTATCATCTGAGTTTAAGGTAATTGCCCCTAATTGCCTTGCAATGCTCAAACTTTCATTATATTCTTTCTCATAATTTTTCAAAAGGGCTACGCTCATTTACGAGCTAAAGTCCCCATCTCTTTCATCTACATTTTCTAAACAAACGAGCAAGCAAAGCAATTAAGAGCCCATGGAAAACCATGGATGCAAAGGGTGCCTTACACCTTCCCTTTGCATAAATTACCCCCCGAACTTAGATTTCTTAAAAAGGTTTTTTTCTGTTTCTTTTTGCCTTTCCGAATTTGTTTGGATAAAATAAAAGTCGGTGGCGACTCTTGCTTACCGCGACATTTCGATCGATAAAAAGTCAGTTCACCGTATTACAGAACTGGCGACTCTGCTGGGGATCAAAATTCGATAAAAGAGGGGTTACCTTAAAAGTTTAGGATTCACTTAAATGTTTTCTATTGTTTGCTTTGTTTGTTTTATCTTTCAGGGGCGTTTTGGGAAAATTGAAGGACGAATCCTATTCCCGGATTCAAGAACACTTAAGATTAGGAGTGGCATAGTCATGGCGACCTCTTTCACATATGTGGGAGATGAGTCAATATGAAGTTCACGCTTGAGTTAGGACTCCATAGCATATGCACATCTTTCTCAAATGAGGGGGGTCTATGTATGTGTCTGTGGGTGCGCCGGAGCTCAAGGACCTTTAGTTACCCTTAACCCATCCTGGCCTTTAGGAACGTAGTGGGGGGACTACCCTTGACAAATGTTAAGGACTAGTCGCTACCCGATACTACAATTCAGATAGGTTCTTTCTAAAAGTATCATTGCATGGTGCGAATGCATCATGTCCGAGGGTGCTTTAGAAGGGCTTACAATTCTGGATAACTTGTAGAACCCGTTGCTGAAATCTCCTTATCCATAGAAATACCCTTGGGAAGGACACCTGATCAGACTCCATGCAAGCCTTAAGTCAAAAAATTGTGTGACTTGTGTGACTTGTTTGTGTTTGCTACTAACCTTTGTTCTTTGCAGGTTTTGTTAAAAGGACGTGTTTGCCCTTACTATCTCACACTATGCCTAATGAATTGCATTCGCATAACATTCATGACATCATGACATCATAAGCATAACATGATTTAACTAACCCTTTCAAGGATCTTAGGGATTTAGGGCGCACAATTTCAGGTGCCCTTATCAAAGGGTGATCTCCTAATCAAGGGGCAAGAGGATTTACTTCCCTCTGGCCACATACCTTCCAATTCAGAGATCCAGTACCTATCAAAGGGCAAGAGGATTTATTTTCCTCTGGCCACGTATCTTCAAATTCAGAAGTATCCTGAATCAGAGGCGATGACCCACTCGATATGGTGAGCTTGATTCTTAAAGAAGGACGCTTAAAAATGAAAGCCAAGGTTCTTCAGACGAAGCTGTGACTGATTAAATTCCTAAAGTTGCTAACTAAATTCCTTAAAGATCCTTGAAAACATTTCATTTGCATTCATAACATTCCATAACAGGTTTCCTATGATGGGTTTCTCATCCTTCCTCGCTGTTTATTTCAGCATCATGAATCTCGAACAATCAGTTAAGGATCTTCAAGCTCAAAACACCGAGTTCCAAGCCTTGATTCTGAATTTGTCCAAAGGGCAAGAAGAGCTGAACGCCATGTTGACTAAAAAGAAGAAGAAAAAGGGTAAGAAGACTCGAGTAAAAAAGCTTAGACCAATCTTGCAACTCAGGGATGCTGAAACCTCTGAAGACAGTGATGAGGATGAGCAAGATGATAATGCTAGTATCAAAACCGATGCAAAAAGTAACCACGATTCTGCCAAACTCTCTGAAGAAGAAGAGGACTATTACCATGAGGGCGAACATCCCGATGACAAATACAAGATGTTAGAAGAGCGTCTGAGAAGTGTGGAAATTCAGAAGGTACCTGGGCTGGATTTTGAAGAGCTTGGACTTGTGCCTGGGGTCGTTATTCCTCCAAAATTAAAAACTCCCGCCTTTGCTAAGTATGATGGAGTCTCTTGTCCTAAACTACACTTGAGGTCTTATGTAAGGAAGATTCAGCCTCACACTACTGATAAGAGGCTCTGGATCCATTTCTTTCAGGAAAGCTTATCTGGAACTCAACTCGAATGGTATTATCAACTGGAAAGTACCAACATCCATACCTGGGAAGATTTAGTTGTTGCTTTCTATAAGCAATACCAATATAATTCCGATCTCGCACCAACTCGCATGCAACTACAAAGCATGTCCATGGGACCTAAAGAAAGTTTCAAGGAGTATGCTCAAAAGTGGAGAGATCTAGCTGGAAGAGTCAAACCCTCCTTAGCTGACAGAGAATTGGTCGATATATTTATGAGTACACTGACTGGTCCTTTCTATAGTCATTTATTGGGGAGTTCATCATCTGGATTCACTGAACTCATACTGATTGGGGAACGTGTCGAGAGTGGTATTCGAAGTGGTAAGATTCAAATGGCTACATCTTTAGGTACTACAAAGAAGCATTCTAATGGGAGGTCAGATTCCAATGTTGTGTATGGGCAGAAAAGTATAAGCCATGATCAATCTATTGGGGCAGTCCTGAGCTCCACACCGGCGCCTCAACAGGGTCGTCAAAACAAACAAGATAAACCCAGACGTCAATTCACAAAGATCAATATGTCGCTAGCTCAAGCCTTACAACATCTGCAAAAGGCAAATTTGATCACTCTGAGGGATCCTCCTAAAAATCCTAACACCTCTGCTCCTAGTTACAAACCCAACGCGAGGTGCGCATATCATTCTAACAGTCCTGGACATGACACGGAGAATTGTTGGCCGTTGAAGAATAAGATCCAAGATATGATCGACGCTGGTGAAATTGAGTTCGACCATCCTGCAACTCCTAATGTGATCACTGCTCCCATGCCTAATCACAACAAGATTGCTAATACTATGGATGGCTAGAAGGATGAACTTTTTAGATCATTAGATTTATTTTTGTTTGCAATTTCTATTCTGTTGGTTTAAACATTCGACTTATGATAGACATTATCTATTTTAATAATTATCATCAGTGCATTGCATATGTTTGTCTTGAATACATTATTTCGTTATCATTCATTTCAAATCACGTATTTACTTTGCATATGTTTTGTGTTTATTCAACTCCTGCTAAGCTGTAAGCCTTTTGAGGGAGGATGACGAAAACGATACCGCAATCCTATACAGTATGCTTTTGAACGGACTATGCTGACGATGTACAGGCATTGTTTCAATTCCTAAACAGTGGAGATATAAGGATGATAATCCCTCGTCAACCCCCTTTGAGCCTAAGGAGTAGAAGTTTTTCTTTCATTAAAACCCTTGATCATAACCTGGGGCAAGGTAGTTCTCAGTTAATTTGGCGGTGCATTCTATTTTAAGAGAATCATTCAGTACACCTTTCAACAAAGGTTTCAATCACAAGCATTCATCCGCACACATCAAAGAAGTGTTGGAGATGTCAACCAAAAGACAATGACGGTTCATCAATCATCAGACAAGGCAGTCAGTATCTTTCAAAAAGGAAAATGATGGAAAAAACATATATACAAAGAAAAGCCTGCTAAGTCAAAAATCAAAAAGATGACTTAGGCAAAAATCAAGGCATCCCGCTGACTGTAAACTCAAAATAAACAGTTCAGGCAAAAGTTAGGGATATCAAAAAGACGAAAAAAGAGAAGTCAATAAATTCCTGAACAACACAATGCTGTGACTACTAAAAGAAGGAAGTGACTGCCGTCTCAAAAGTTCTCTTTGCTCGTGAACTATCGTCATTATCAAAGGCGCAAATCCAAAAGTCTCTTGGAACCTGAATGCATAAGTCGAACCAACTGAGCTTAGGAATGAAGAACATCACGAAGAAGGGGATGGGTATAAATAAACTTTGAGCCTTTATCTTTTGTTTCTTAAAACCGTGAACCAAGCCACGTTACAACCCTTGAAAGTCCTAACTGAAGCATGGTTAGTTCGAAAGCATACTGTCACCAAAAAGGTATCCCGACTCCTTAAGGTTTACTAAAATGCTGAGTGGATATTTCGCTTCTACAAAAAATAGCATGTTTTACAAATATCACGCTTTTACATCTCTTGTTTTAATGTTTTTTTAAAAACTCAAGACAAACGTATGCATTGCATCTCATGAATTCATTATTAAACATATTCTGCTACGTAATTTCAAATGTTAGCATCAGAATAAATTTGCACAGGGTATGGCTAATGACTGAAAGTTATCCCGACAAACAAAATCACTCCAAGAAGCCATGTCTCTTACGTATACAAGGGGCATGACATGTTTTGCCCAATCAATCTGAGGCAATCAAGTCAAGATTCCAAGAATCTCTCAAATGACAAACAGTCAAAGGCATATATCCCAAGTGGGTTTCATACTATTTCCCGATCAATCTGGGGCAATCAAGTCAAGATTCCGAGAATCTCTCATGGATGCTCGAACAATCAGGGGCATACATCCAAGTATATCTAAAGCTACTCCCCAACCAACATGGGACACTGTCTTGAGCCTATGATTACTGGGGGCATATCGCCCATAGTGTACATCTCATAAAGCCCTCGCGAGGCGAATCTTTCCAAAGTTCCTACTAGCAGGGGCAAATCTATGCAAGTCCAGTTTGACATATTGATCAACATTCAGTGGCATGTCCTAATTAAACCCAGGAGTGGTAGGTACTATAATACTGGGGGCAACATTCAAGACATCCACGTCTTCCCACAAAACTGATTTCGCAAGATCATATCCCCACAGAGTAATCACTAAGAAGATACCTTCAAATACTCTCGTCCCGACAAAGACATGACTCCCCAACAGAGTTTACATCTTCGACACTATTATTTCTCCAACAAGTTGCTCCTCTTCAACATGGTCCATTTATATCTCTAAATCAGGGTACATCAAATTACTGATCATCCCCAAGCAGAAACCGTAAATCCCCAACTGAACATCTTCAAAGATACAGAGATTTATTTTCTCAATCAAGACAACATGAATCATATTCACATATCACATGTCATAAACATATTCATACAATTGCATACACGTTCATACGTAATACATAAAACAGCGCGACAATTGCATACATAACATACGAGGTCCTCATTTATTTTGAGAATCCCGTCACACAAACACATTGCATGCATCATGACATGGCGTAAAGAAAACTAACCTCTACTTTTCAGGATACCACTATCTCCATTTACAAGAGTTAAGTCGACACCTTTGACGGTTCCTTAACAATCTATCTTCAAGTATTAAGTCGATACCTTTGACGGTTCCTTAATATGTCAAGAATTAAGTCGATACCTTTGACGGTTCCTTATACAATCTATCTACATATCTGAGTCGATACCTTTGACGGTGCCTCAATGATATGCTTCAGAGTTAAGTCGACACCTTTGACGGTTCCTTAACGACATACTTCAGATATAAGTCGACACCTTTGACGGTTCCTTATACAATCTATCCGCATATCTGAGTCGATACCTTTGACGGTGCCTCAACAATATGCTTCGAATTTAAGTCGATACCTTTGACGGTTCCTTAAATAACCCAACACAGATTTGAGTCGATACCTTTGACGGTTCCTCAACATTCAAAAGAGAGAAGACGGCAAAAGCAGAAAATTCGCAACAATCCATACTCCAACAACTACCAGATGGCATCTACAAGCCCATCTCCGACAAAAAGTCCCTACTGCAAATAGGGCAAATTTCTTGGTATTCTAGTGTTCAATCATCTTCCACCTTCAGATACCGACTGGCACACAAACCACTCTACATCTTCAGGTTTAAGATAATTGAACAGGGGCAGCTGTCATACCCCAAAATTTGCCCATACATTTTCTCCAATTCTAATTCAAATAAATAAATAAAGCTCCTAGACACACTCTCCTATACAAACTAGGGGTTTGGCTTATTCAAAGAAAAATCAGCGAATCAATGGCTCCAAGGCATCTCATATGGCTCAATACATCTCACACTATCTCCATGACAAGTATCAATACCTATCTCAAAGCTCTGGTCATTCAAAAGTTCAGAAAATCAACAGTCGACTGGTTGACCTAAAAGGGTCAACTGTGGTCAAAGTAGAGCCAAAACTCCAAATATCTCCAAATGGGCCCATACTTCTTTGATCCAAACATGATTCTAATCTTATTAGAAGACTCATGACCCAATCCCATGCCATTTTATTATTTATTTTATTTATCTTGATTTTTAATTCATTTTAAAATTCAATTTTAAATAATTAAATAATAGAAAATCAAAGATTTGATTTTTAGGTCTATTATGTGATGAGAATATCAGGATAATTAAATCAGATTTTGTGATTAAAAATATTGGGAAGAGAATATTGAAATTGGACAAAAAATTAGAAAGATTGGAGGCATATTTCAATCAATTCTTCACAATTTGCAAATCAAGATTCAAGTAGATTCTCTCCACATTTGTTTACCCTAATTCATGTAACTATAAGTATGCAGATTGGACAACGCATTAGGGGATTTTTTTTGGCAGACAAGGGGAAGCGTAAAAGCTCTAAAAATTTTCAAGAAACTATGGAAATCGGTTTGAGAGTTAGGGTTCGATTCGAGCAATGAAAGGCTTCTCAACGCGTTCCTGGATGAGCCTTGAAGCTATCCCAAGCATCACCAATGTCCCAGGCTTCCAGAAATCCTCCCTATAATTCACGGTTTGCACACACTAAACTCGAATTCGATTTCGATGTTTTACGCATTATAAACATGATTTGATTATATATTTATGTTTGTGATGATGATTCGATGCTGTCTGGGTTACTTGATTTAAGTTTAAATGCAGGAGACATGATTCACCATTGATAGGTTTTGAAGCTCTGAGTTTGGGGGTTTTCGATGTGGGTAAAATTGGCATAAATTAGGGACACCAACGTGTTCAGGAGAAGATTCTGAGTCCAATAATGGTTTTACTTGAGGTTTATTCGTTTTGTGGCGAGTTTTGCGTTTTGCAGGTGTTATGGCTATGGAAGATAACCGTAGGTAAAGTTCGTTACTTAATACGACGGACATGTGAAGAAGATGACTCGGTGGCAGCCGGAGATTGGTCAGATTCAAAAAAAAAGAATGGCGCGCGTTTTGTTTTTGTGTGTCACCAGAATTTCGTTTTATTTGTTTGCGTGCAGATTTTTACAGCGAAACATGAGAGGTGCAGTGGGCAAGGAGTATGTTAGTAACCTAGACAAACCAGGATCGATTCCCTCAGAAGACAATGTAATTTTTACTATAATTTCTCACGCGATCCAGTACGCCACGCCTATGGCGCCTCACGATGCAGCCTCGTTTCAAACCCGTCAGATCATTCAGTAGGCCAATCTAACGTCTCTGAACACGCTGGTGCATGGTAGACCTTCAAGGCTCAACCACACAGGATCATAAGCTAAGATTTCTAATTTCTTTTTATTTTTAATTACACAAACTCATATTTATTTATATATGTATATATGTATTTGTCTTTATCATTCTTTTTTCTCTATAATATTTTTCTTAATAAAATTATTTTTCTAATTTCTTTTTTATACAAAATCTTTATTTTATTTTATTTCAATTATGTTAATTATTTTGATTTAATTTGATTTATTTGGTTAAATGTTTCATAAAATCTTAACTAACTTTTTTTATTAATTAATAAAAATTATGAGAATGTCATATATTTAATGGCAATTCGATTTTCACCGATTTAATTAATTGGGTTGAAAACCAACAATTAATTTATTTTTGATTCTGTTAACCATGGCTAACTTGGCCCTAATCAGGGTTTACGAAGATCATACCCTACACTGAATGTTTTGATTTTTTTCTTTTCAGGGGTACCAACATGGTTTATTCCGACAACGCGCCCGATCAAAAACCGAAGCTAAGTATTCGACCCTAAAAATTAAAAATCTATTTTATTTCATGTTTTTAGGGTTTGTCTTTTTAAATAAACATTGCCTACACTCAATTTTTTCTGTTTCTGCCTTGCCTTTTTCAGGGTTACCCCCGAGGCTTCCCGCCAACCATATCAGGTCAAATGCAAAAAGCTAAGTACCTTTCATTTATTTACTCCTTTCAATTTGTTGTCTCGACCTTCTTATTTTAGGGTTAGAGATGTTCGCCTCTGAATTAGCCATACACTCACCCTATTTTTATTTTGTTTGCCTTTTCAGGGTTCGATGATTGCCAAAGCTACGAATGTTTGGTAACCCTAAACCCTGACTTTAATACTTTTCTGTTTAATTATTACTTATGTCAAACCCTATTAAGGGATCCGCTGGTTACAATTTCCCTCCCCCATATTACTGTTTCTTGCCTTATATTATCTGCGTGGTTAGTAAAATAGGGAGTGGCAACCATGAATTGAATTTAGAATCGCTAATTTACAAGATAATATAATTGAATATAATCACGTGATTGGTGCACACACGCACGCTTTTGGGTAACCCTCTCTGTTGCCTTGTTGCCTGTTGCCTTGTTGCCTTGTGTTTTTGCAGAATAGCCAGTCCCTCGAATATGAGGATACCTCAGCCATGTTGCCTCGATAAAAGGTCATGAGACCCTAAAAATGATGCTGCCTTCGATACACTAACATGACCTCGACCCTCGAAAGTTGCCCACGAATAAGGCTGAGGTATCTTCTGGTTGCCTAACGAAAAATGGCTTATTCTGATCCTTGCCTTAGATTACCTGCCCTTCTATGGCATGGGACAGTCTTATGGCAAAGGATGCTTCGACGACCCTTCAACCTCCAAACGAAAGGCTTCCTGCCCTCTTATGGCAAGGATAGACCCTTTCATTCTGAAAGGCTAAAAAGAGACCTATCATCTGAGTTTAAGGTAATTGCCCCTAATTGCCTTGCAATGCTCAAACTTTCATTATATTCTTTCTCATAATTTTTCAAAAGGGCTACGCTCATTTACGAGCTAAAGTCCCCATCTCTTTCATCTACATTTTCTAAACAAACGAGCAAGCAAAGCAATTAAGAGCCCATGGAAAACCATGGATGCAAAGGGTGCCTTACACCTTCCCTTTGCATAAATTACCCCCCGAACTTAGATTTCTTAAAAAGGTTTTTTTCTGTTTCTTTTTGCCTTTCCGAATTTGTTTGGATAAAATAAAAGTCGGTGGCGACTCTTGCTTACCGCGACATTTCGATCGATAAAAAGTCAGTTCACCGTATTACAACAAAGTATTGTCTTTTTGAAAGTTTTATTTTGAAAAACAATGATATATGAGAGATTTGTTTGTTTTGATTTGAGCAAGTAAATTAGGAGGTCTACCCTGAGTTATAAGGTCTTTATCCTATTTCCTTTAAAAATCTATCCTTTCACTGGATATAAACAAAAGTTCAATTTTGCGTTTGAAATAATAGAATTTGATTTTGATTTTGAAAAGAATGAGAAAGGGATTACCCTAAGAGGTGCAAGTGTGATTGTGTTTGGATTCAGATATTTTATCTTTGAAGTTAGTGATCTAACGGTTCAATTTTATCTTTGGCATACATGCAGTTTATATGTGCTGAAATTTAAAATGCGGAAATGTAAAATGCGGAAAGTAAATCTACGCTATTACATCGATTGTGCAGGAAATGTAAACTACGTTATTTACATGAATTTGACAACCTATACATTTATCTAGGAATTTAAATTGCAAGGAAATAAAAGAAATGTTTTTGGAATTTTTATGATTGTTTTTAATTATAATTAATGCATGATTAATTAAATTAAAATGAGGAAAAAAGATGAAAATAAATTTCAAACCTAAAAATTAAGTTCAAAATATGTTCAAAATGCTTGTTAATTAATTTTAAAAAAAAAACTATTTTTTTTGGGATTTTTGAAATTGATTTGAAATTTATTAAGTTAATTAACACATAATTATATAAATAATTACACAAATAATTAAAACTTAAAGAGAAAATTATTCTAAATATGTACAAAATTAGCCTATAATATATAAACTATATTTAATATAAAGAACAAAAATTTTTATAATTTTTTGATTGGTTGAAATAAATAAAAAGCAAATATATAAATATAAACTAATTAATTATGCAAAATATTTAAATTATGAAGAAAAATAAAATATTTTTATATCAGAAAATAAAATATTACTTTAGAAGCCTAAAAATATTTTTTGTGTATTTTTTGGATTTTTAGAATTATTTAAACTAATTTTGCAAAGAAATTAAAATGAAAATAGAAAATAGAAAATAAAATAATCAGGTGTGGTATTTAAATGAGGTCCATGTTATGGAGAGTGTTTTGATGCGTTGGATTGAGAGTTAATGAGATCAGATGGCTCAGATATTGAGGGCACATGGGAACCCAGGATTCAAAAATACTGGCGCGCGCGTTCTATCCAATGAGGTGAGGACACCTCATCATCTTCAACCTCCAGCCAGCACATTTAACAGCGTTTTTATGAGAAAAGCGCTATAATAGATGTGTTCTAAACCTGCAAAATAGCGAATAGGGTTAAACCATAACATAAATTTTTTGCGACATGCTCTTTTGACTGGGTTTTCTCTCCTGAATTCGAATATGGCCTTAGTTTCTTCTAATTTTGCTTGTAACGAAAATCCCTAAATAGGATCTAAGAACCCTAAAAATGGTAACCTCGTATACAAGCATCCAAAACTTAATTAAACTTCCAGAAATAATCAACACATCAAACTAAACTCAAATATATGTCTACATCTTGCTAAGCATGCGTGTATGATCAAATACGAGTTGATTTATGTTTGAACAAACCGTGGCTTGTGGGGCTCGATTTGTGAGGTTTTGATACTTTAAATTTACTTGGACAAGTTCAATGAAGTTCAGAGATGATGTTTGAATGCTTAGTTTGTATTGAAAATGACTTAAACTTAAAATTCGAATCTCAAGTTTCTTTGAATTTTTACAAGTTGTTACAAGAGTCATATATGCCTATGGGAGCTTCTAAATTCGTCTTCTCTCCTTTGCTGAAGTGATATAGCCTTTATATAAGCATTGAAGTGCTTATAAACTAAGCTAAGAAGCATTTATGTCTTTGTTGAATTCTTGATTTCTTTAATATATCAAGCTTGAATTTTAAGCAACCATGGCTTAATTTTTCCACACCTCTTGCCCTAGGCCTGCTGTACTTGTTTCTTGCTGCAGAATTGAGTCAATTGTGGAGGCTTTAGCTTAAGATTAAAGCTACATCAATATCCTTCCATTTTCCATTTTCAATTTAATTTTAAATGGGATAAAATTAAACCAAAAATGAATAAAAATGATGTGGGCTTTGTCTTGGTCTTGGGAGGCCCATTGTATCATGGTAAACATGTTTGAACTATGAAAACTTCGCCCCATTTGGAAAAAATACATTTTTGAGCAGTGTTGGTTTTATGCATTTTCCCAAACTTTAGCCAACTTCAACAAGGTGTAAATCCCTCAATTTTTGTCATATGAAGGAGATCTTTCACTTTTTGGAAACCTCAAAGAGTCCTCTAACCAATGTCTTTGGTCTCATGTCAAAATGATTTTTGATGCTCCTTGTGTATCCTTTTGAAAAAAGTGTCCTTTTGTTGACTTTGAAAATGACCTGTAATGTCTTGGTTCATATTTTTCAAATGGTGAACCTAATGACCATGGGACCAATTGCATTTAAAAGATAATTGAATTTCCTTCAAAATGAGCTTTGGTTTGAATTTTTTGGATGAAGGATGAGAGAGTTATGACCAGTCAAAGTTCAGTTGACTTTTTAGGAGAAAACCCTAATTTTGAATCTTAGGGTTTTGTTGATTTTTGATCTTTCCTTGATGAATTATGATCATCCAATGATCAAATGATGAATCCTTTGACAAAATATGGATGTTGACAAAAAATTTCATTTTTGACAGTCTGTTGACTTTTTTGGTCAAACGGGTCGTCTGTTGACTGTTTGAGCTGCTGACGGTGCGTCTGAGTGAATTGAAGTTTGAAAATTTGTATGATGGTACTTTGAGATGTATGGAGGTCCATGAAATCCATTTGAGGTCTCAAAAACTTGTTTCTCCTTAAAAAACAATAAACCCTAATCAGGGACTGTTCGTGTAGGAGACAGTTAAGCGTACCTGATTTTTGTGCAGTGCTGAGTCTCTGCTAATCATGTGATATTCAGAAGACTTCTAGGACAAAAATCTTGGAATTTTGAAATGCAAAAGTTTGATTTGATTGTTGGTACAAAACACGGAGAATTGTACTGTCAGCAGTTTGACTGTCAACTGACTATTCAGGCATGTAACAGCTAGAGTGAAAAATCAACAGTCAAAGTTAATTTTCTTTTTGTTGTTTTTGTTTTATGTGAAAGATGAAAGTTTATTTACATGACTTGTTAAAAAACACAGACATAATAAATAATTAATATTTACTGTATGCGAGCAAAATTACCGATAATAACCCTGAAAATCATTTAATGCACAGAAAAATAAATATTTGACTGGCAGAAAACACACAAAATATTATCTGAATAATTAAGCAACAGTATGACAAATAGTACAACATTTAATACTGACAGTACAAACATTACATACTATAATGAACAGTACGACGAATAAACGGTACATTTAAGAAAATAAGAGATACGGCAAACTTTAAGAATGACGATTAATAACCCATGCTATGACCAACAGAAAATAGATGATCGGGAGTGTAACCATCGCAGGTCCACATTTTTCAGGACTATGTAGACAGAAGAAGGACATTATCACCGTAGCAATGGTGATGACCATAAGAAAATACGTTTCCATCCGCTTCGCCATTTTGCCGGGGAGGAAGAGAGAATGAATATGAAGTAGAAATTTGAGAAATGATTTAGAATTTGATGTGAGATTTTATGAAAAAAATGAGAGGTATTTATAGAATGAAAAGAAGGATAGAGACGTTGGGGAATGAAGTGATTCCGTACAAAAGGAAAATTTGAGTGGAAGTAAGATTTGAAAGAAAGTGTATGATAGTGTTGGGAAAAAGAGAGATGTGTAGAATAAAGTTAAGATTTGATTTTTGAAAAAGAGATTTGAAAAGAGATTTTGAAAATAATGGAATATAGTACAAAAGTTAGTGGGAAACAAAAATTAGTAATAATTTACTTGTTTACCAGTACAGTCTGAATCCCGGACTCTGCGCCTGCAAAAGATTTAGTTCTGTACCAATTGCGTCAGTACTATTTATCTGTAAATAAATATCAAATAAATAGCGTGTGTGAAGTAATAAACAGTAACTGGCGTTTGCGTAAGAATAAATTCAACAACAAGCCAAAATACTGTATAAGAAAAAATTCTAAAAATCAAGTATTCAAAAATCAGGATGTGAAAATCCAAGATTATATGAAACTCTTAATTTTTAGATTGAAGTTTTCTTGAAAAAAGATGCGGGCATATTTTGGGGTATAACAACATTCAATCGAGATAAACAACATACACAATCAGTCCTATCATCATTAAACTGCTAATATAGGCTAAAAGGACTAGTCACTCCTTAACTTAGCCAAAGATGCTTGAAAACTCTTCTCCTCTTCCTCTGCTCTTTCACGTTCTTTTGATTCCTCTTCTCCTCCTTTTTGCTTTCTCTTTTCCTATCTTTTCTCAATTTCCTTATTTTATGAAAAATAGAACTCCAGTTAGTAAAAGGCTTAATAATTAACACCTCCCCTTTACTAATCACCACACTGGCCCAATTGCTCTATTTTCATAATTTCTCAAATCATCCACTAAATGCCAATTAATCCCAATAAATAATTTAAATTTCAATTAAATTAAATAATGGAAATTATGGGGTGTTACAGAACTTACCTTGCTCGGAGCAGAATTGATACTGGTTAAAAGTTGATGCTTTATATTACTGTATCTTGCAATCAAAACTTTCATCCACTTTGCATTAATCCCCTGCGTAATTTTTCCACTTCCATTTGAAAAGTAAAGCCGCATTAAATTCTTTGAACCGTTTAAAACCTAACCCACCTTTCTCATGAGGCAAACAAAGATGCTCCCAACGAATCCAAACTTTTTTCCCTTTATCCGAGAAACCACCCCAAACAAACTTACCGTGAATGTTTTCTACTTCTCTATAAATCGAAACAGGAGCCTTGAAATTCAAAATTTGGAAGATAGCCAAACTTGAAAGAGTTGATTTAACCAAAGTAATCCTACCTCCGAGGCTAAGGAATTTTCCTTTCCACCCTGCTAACCTGTTCTTCAATTTCAACACCAGAGGTTTCCACCACGAAACCCTACTCGGACTATAACCAATAGGAATCCCGAGAAATGAAAACGACTTGTCTTCGATCCTGCATGAAAGAAAGTTAGCTGCTGCCAAAAGAAAATGCTGACTCAGATTTATCCCAATCAACCTGCTCTTGAGAAAATTAACTCCTAACTCCGACACCATTTCGAAACCTCTCAGAATCGCCTTTAACGCCCAAACTTGCTTCCATTCCCCATTTCCCACCAGTAATGTGTCATCCATGAATTATAAAGCATCAATGTCACATTTTCCTTCCACTGAAAAGTTAAAGAAATTGTTACACTGAACTGACTGCCTAACAATAGCTGCAAGTCCCTCTGCAACAATAACAAATAAAAAAGGAGACAACGGGTCTCCTTGTCTAAGCCCCCTACCAATCTTAAAGTCTTTAGTCGGACTACCATTTACTAACACCGACATCCAACTCGAGAAAACCATAGCTTCCATCCATTTAATCCAAATTTATCTGAATCCCATTCTTCTCAACAAAAACCTTAAATACCCCCCAAATCCCCTTGTCATAAGCCTTTTCGAAGTCAACTTTAAAAGCAAACAACCCTTCTTATACTTTGTTGCATAATCCACTACTCTGTTCGCTATTAAAACTCCATCTAGCAGCATCCTTCTTGGAACAAAAGCAGTTTGGTAACATGATATTAAAGAGTTCAAGACCTTCTTTAATCTAAAAGCCAACAACTTAGATAAATCTTTATAGATACAACCCACCAAGAAAATAGGTATGTATTCATCAAGATTACACGGGTTAGGCTTCTTAGGAATCAAAGTAAGGAAAGCAGAAGAGATTGCCTTCGAAAGATGTCCATTATCATGGAATTCATGAACACACCGATAAAAGCCCTCTTTCATAAAATCCCAATATTTTATGATAAATAAACCCATCCGGACCCGGACTCCTCAATCCCTCTCAACTCCACACTGCCTCTTTAATTTCCGATTCAGAAAATGGAACCTCCAAAAACTCCCTCTCCTGTTGAGAAAGACTTTTAAAAATACCCCTTTCAAGAATAGGCCGATAAGGATCACTTTCAAAAAATTTCTCCTCAAAATGCCTTCTAACCTCCTCCTTAACCTCCCATACCGACTCCAACACCCTTGCCTCCGTTTGAATATGGACAATACAGTTGCTCTTACGCTTAGATTTCATAGCATAATGAAAAAATTTGTTATTCAAATCACCTTCCATATCCCACTTCACTCTAGACTTTTGAAGAAGCATATCCTCTTTAATTTTCAAGTTTAACCACATATGCCTCGTAGCCTCACTTTTGAGGGCCACCACACCTTCCACTTGATTCTCCCTACATTAGGATAACAAATC
Source organism: Vicia villosa (assembly GCF_029867415.1). Classification (NCBI taxonomy): domain Eukaryota; kingdom Viridiplantae; phylum Streptophyta; class Magnoliopsida; order Fabales; family Fabaceae; genus Vicia; species Vicia villosa. Next base: position 79,310 of record NW_026705110.1, on the reverse strand, counting down.
ATCCGCCTCATTCAACTTCTTTTCTAACTCAATCTCTAAGTCATATTTCCCAAACACTTCCTATTTCCAACTCTAAAGAAAATCTTTAAGAGTCCTAAACTTTTCCTTTAAAACAAAATCTCCTCTGCCCTCAACCTTAATATTCCTCCACATAAGAGGTGAACTCCTGGTTCTCAAACCAGCTATTATTCACCATGAATGGTTTCGGCCCCCAGTCCTCCTTATTAATAATGAGCCAAACTGGACAATGATCAGAAATATCCTTTTCCCCAATAAGTTGGCCAACTATCCCCCATATACTAATAATAGCTTCAAATTCCTTGGTACAAAAGAATGCAGGTTCAAAGTCAGTAAAATTGAGAGCACGTTTGTTATTCCAAACGCTATCATAATCCTCGCGAACATAGTCCCAAGGTTTGTTAGCAAGTATGTCGACCAAAAATTCATGAGAATGGAACAAATATTTTGGGATTAATTGGCAGAATCCAAATTGTCGGGCCACCAAGTTGGGTTGATAAGCTGCTAAACTCGGGCTCATGCTCGTTATTGAATAAGAAATGAAGCGGGGAACCAGAAGTCGCCTCAGAAAGCCAAAGATTGTTTTTTATGCTCCTCTTTCACAGGCGGGAACATATTAGCAAGCCACGCCGGGCAAGTTTTGCCATCAGCAAAGGGAGCCATAGTCGCTTTGAAATCGACTCTCTTCAGCATAATGTCGAAGATTAATGTGAAGAGGTCGAGGTTAGGGGAAACTTTGTCAACAGGAGTCATTGGAAGAAGGCGCTCCCACACACTGTAGACTTTGGAGGGGGAACAAGCTTTTTTCCTGTTCCTAAAAGGTTTCCATTTTTTAGAGAAAGTGGCATTCAGCCACAATTGCAGCAACAAAAAAGGTCCATGTACAAGGACGTTCTTTTTCTTGGCGCTGTTGGGGTTATAATTCTTGATCTGATTGGCAACATCCGTCATCGATGTATAAAGAGTAGCGAATACAAGCTTCCCCTAAGCTATGTTTTCGACATGATGCAGGTGACTTGCAAGGTGAGCATATTGTTTGGCCACTTGTATCAACCTGGAGCAGAAAACACAGTGCGACAACGATATCTCAGAAAGGCGACATGCTCCTCTTCAGTAATGTCGGCAGTGTCTTTGTGGTGATAGTTGAGGAAGTTGGTGTAGGTAGGATTCCTGGTGTTCCCGACGTCGAACTTCATAGGTACCAGTTCAACATCCAAATGGTTGAATAAAAGACTAGAAGGCTTCAACCCCGTAATAGCTGTGACATCCAGGAGGTCGGAGTAATCATACCGCATCCAGTATGGAAGGTATTCGTCGAACCTTTCCATAAGTACAAAACAACTGTTAGCATGCTGTAAGAGTATGGGATACCTGTGCGCGATAGACACAGCAAGGTATAGATACTTAATTTCTTCCATAGTCTCTTTTTGTGGGTTCCAAGCGCGCCATCCAAGCACTGAATTTGGGACAATCCAGAGGTGGTGTCATCCGAAAATTTCTGTCAATGAAACGTAGGGAGATTGGATCCATAGAAGATATCAACGGTTTGGTTTCCTAACTAGTTGGGAAGAAGGCACTATCATCGGTGGTGTAAATCTCGGAGGGTGCATCAGAAGGCAAAGGACCTAAGAAAGACGAGGGTTTTCCCTCAAGTTGATAAGGGATTAATACCTGGGATTGCCAGATTTTAGCTTTCTCGTCTGAAAAGGGTGGCTCTGGGACGTAGGGTTTTCCATCGATATGGCCGATTTCTTAAGCTTTGGCCGGTGCAGTTTATGGTTGAGTACATGCAATTGATGAATGAAGAAGTTTTGTCCCTAAGTTTGAAAAAAAGTGAAAGAATTGGAAGAAGACGAAAGTAGAAGAAGACGGACGAAAAACAAACATTTTGGAAGCAAGGCTACTTATAGCCTAGACGTTATGGAAAAGAAGTGGGAAAAATTTGTTTTCCCAAGGGCCAGATCGTGTCAAAACAAAGGACACGTGTAGCTAGATGGATGCGGTAGCTTGAGGGTCCACCGCTTCCATAAAAAGGCCATCATGACGCATTTAATAGACCCACGTATCGAGATATAAAAACGTGATAAAAGGTCATGATTGCATGACGTCACGGAAAAGACGGGACAATAGCTCCACTTTATGAGGTAGTGGGAATGTCTGAGTCGAAATGGAAGTTTTCATAGATGCCATTATCTCATAAATCGACCGACTAAAATTTGAAAATGGCATCTTTGGAGGGCATTTTGTTACCCTAAAAGTTCTTAAGACATAAAAGGACCCATGTTCCCAGCTGATAGTCTAAAGAATTAAGGAAAGGTCCCCACAAGTGAAGGTTTAGGTGGCAGAAAATGCGTAGAAGAATCGAAGTAAACAGGTGTCGAATGGTGATACCAGTCGAATCAACCATAAGCTGTCGACCACGGAGGATCCTCATACTTAGTAAAAATTTCGACATTTATGTCCTTGACGAATGCCAGCGTCGAATCCAAGAGCGGTTGATTTCTGGAGGAACAAAGGCGGGGAGTTTCAAATTTAAAAAGAATGAAGGCAGTTACTCCAAGAAATTATGCCTTGTGGGCGCCAAATATATGGAGAAATCTCATGGAGCGGTTATCATTTAGCTTCAATGTCAGTTGTATATCACTTTAGGCAGTTACCTTTGTTTATTATTATAAATAAGTCATTTTATGTAGAATTTGGTGTGTTCGTTGATACATCCAAACTACTTGCTGAAACTCTGCTCAATTTTCGACGTAGGGAAGAAAGAGTTGCTAAGTGTCTTGATGTACGTGAATCACCACCTTTATTTTAATTCAAAGTATTTATGTTCTAGTCATGTATTTTGAAGCTTTTACTTACATTTTACTCATTGATCATTGTTCATTTTATATTTTCATGCTCATAAAAGAGTCAGTTACTCCTTATTTCGTTTAGAATAAAAAGTCTGGATTCAATACCTCCTGTCGGTCACGAGTCACCATAGTGGGTTTGGGTCTTAACAGCCAGATTCGTTTAGTTGTTAAGTTTAGGTTTACTCCCGTCGGTCACGATTCACCTGTTGGTGGAACCTAATACATCGTGTGGAAAGCCGTTGTACTTGTTCCTTCAGTCTTTGAAAACCGTTTCTTAGGCTAATATCATCAACACAACCGGTACAATTTCAAAAACCTTAGCACTTGTCCTAAGAACAACTGGTCGATCTTGCAAGTAACCCTTAGTTTAAGGCTTTGGGAAGACTAGCGGTTGTTTACCAATTTCCACAGTAAACAAAATGGCATGCCAAGTGGGACCATTGTGCTAAGTTTTTTTTCAAAGTAGAAAGTTTATGAAAATTAGAAGTGGGAATTAGACAACAAATGAACGATAGCAACCACGAGTTAGTCAACATGTTAACTAACCAAATGGGTATTATTTTCAATCTTATAATATAGGAGTCCGCAGATTTGAATAGGCAAGTGGTTGATCAATTGACTCGCCTGTGTAATTTCTTGGGGGCACCTCACACTCCTGGTCGGCAGGCCCCTCAAACGAATAGGCGAAATATTGCGCTTGTACAACTAGAAGTCAATCTAGCGGAAGATGAAATAGTGCAGCGTCAAAACCCCAGGTTTCAACCAAACGAAGGTGGAGCAAGGGAAAGACGCCAACCAATAGTGTTGGTAGATCGACAAAAAGATCCTGATTAGATCGTAGATCAATATCGACAAGAAAAGACAACGGTAGAAAACAATTTGACAACGATTGTTGAAAGGATTATGGCCAGAAATGGAATGAATACTTTGTTACAAAGGCCAACATATTCTTCCCCATTATTCAAGTACACCGGGCAAACAGAAAATCCTAGAGGTTGGAAAATACCTAAGTATACCGAATTTGGGGGAAAGAATGGAGAGTCGACGGTCGAACATATAGCTAGATATATGACCGAATCAGGTGACATGGCGAACAATGAAAGCTTAAGAGTGAAGCATTTCCCATCATCCCTCACTAAGGCGGCATTCACGTGGTTTACCACACTGCCCCCTAATTCTATCGACTCATGGCCTAAATTGGAAAAACTTTTTCATGAGCAATTTTATGAGGGGCATTCAAAAATCAGTTTGGTCAAATTTTCAAATATTAAAAGAAGGTTCGCCGAGACCATTGACGAGTACCTGAACAGGTTTAGATCATTAAAGGAAAAATGTTTTACGCAGGTACCCGAACATAAACTTGTTTAAATGGCTGCGGGGGGTCTAGATTATTCCATCAGGAAGAAAATAGACCCAACCTTTGTTAAGAGTATGTCACAATTAGCTGATAGGGTTCAACACCTTGAGCGTTTACGGTTAGAGAAAGTTAGGCATACCAAAGCTAAGGCTAAGAAAGAAAAAGTAGCCTATGTCGATTATGATGATACATACCCTATATATGAGGCCGACTATATCTCACCGACTGAGGCAGAAATTGACTTGGCTGAAATAAAACCAGGACACGTCTATGAATGTAAATATTTGTTTCCGTCGAGAGGAAAAAATGTCTCTGCCGATAACAACTCAAACTTTCCTGTAAAAACTTATACTTTTGATGTTAGCAAATGCGAGGAAATTTTTGATGTATTAGTTAAAGATGGTAAAATTTTAGTACCTTCGAATGCTAATGTTCCACCATTAGAACATCGGCAAAAAAGAGGTTTTTGCAAATACCATAACTATCTTGGGCATTCAACTTCTCAATGTTTCCTTTTCAAGGATCTGGTTCAGAAATCGCTGCAGGAGGGTCGATTGAAGTTTGCTGCAAGAAAAATGAAGATTGACTCAGGCCCTCTTAGGCAGGAAGAGGCTTTAGTTTCTGAGCCTATCAAAATCAACATGGTGGAACTTACTGAATTCCTAGAGGAAATGCTTGAAGAAAGTACTGGCGAAAGTCCTCAAGTTAAGTTAGCTGATGTATACCCCAGGTGCGATGAAGACTTGCTTGATTTTATGTATCGTTGCAAAAGCAAAGATACTCAAGTCGGACTATGCCCTAGATGTAGTGCTTTAACCGACAGAGTTGCTGCTGAGAATTTCCAGAGGTTGTAGCTGGAAAAAGGAAGGGCCCAATGGAACAGACGGTACCCAAGGAAGACATTTCAGGTCAAGCCAAAGAGCTACATACCTTCTGTTGCTGTGCCAAAAGCAACTTGGATCATGCCCCCAATGGCTGTGGGGGCACCAGAAGTTGGCGAAGCTGCAAGGGATGTGAAAGGGAAAGCACCCATGGACTACCGACTGGAGTTCCGTTCTGAGGAAAGGAGCCATGTGTCTGATAACTACATGGGAAAAATCCAATGAGTCGAACTCAATGGATACATTTCCAAAGCAAAAAAAAGGCTGAAAGGCAAGCTGCTGCCGCTGCTAGGCAAACCGCTAACAGCTAAATATACAAGAAAAAGCACTATCAGGTAAAAGTCGAGTCTGCGGTCAAACAAAAGATCAAAGAGTTTGTCGGCGGACCGATGGCTAAAGACTCTGAAGAGGCAACTGATGATTTTGCCTCTGATTCAGAAGAAAGTCTCGACATCTTGGTCAACATGGTGTCCATTCTCCCTGAGGAATACAACATCTCGACAGAAGTTGAAGACGGTGAGGTTGATGCTGCAGAGATGGCTTTGCAAAGGCCGACATGTTACTTTGTGATGAATAATTGTTCTATAGAAAACCAAGACGCCTTCTTCGAACGGCCCGACATGGCGATGAGAAGTCACTTGAAACCTTTGCTGATAAGAGCTAAGGTCGAAGGAGTAGCAGTCAACAGAGTGTTGGTAGATTATGGTGCAACTGTGAACATAATGCCATATCATACTCTAAAGAAAATCGGTATGTTCGACACCGATATCAGGTATCACAACGTGGTCCTATCCGGCATAAGAGGTTAATAATATCGGCCAAAAGCAGTTCGACATGAAGCTAGCAAATAATGCTCCTTGCCAACCAGAAGAAGAGGTTTATACAAACTTGAGCGAGGCATTTGTCTCTTTGAAGCTGCATGAAACTCATGGTTAATAATATTTGTTTAATTGAATATTTGTTTTTTTTATTGTATTTTTGGATTATATATAAATTGCTGTTAAAACCTAAGTGTGGGAATTATCCTTAAGACCAGGGGAGACTTGCATCGCCTACGAGTCTTATTGATAATTCCACTCAGAGTGGGTTGAATATCCGGAAATGTCCAAAACGAGGCATGACTTTGTTGAGGGCAGGACTTGGTATTTGGCTGATCTCTCTGAGAACCTACCCCTAAAACTCGAACCTCATGGGCAAATGAGTTGTTCTAAAATCCAAAGAGACAAAAAGTCTCGGAGGCTACGAACGGCCCCATGAGACGCTTGTTAGAACATACACATGGGAAGGGTAGACTCCCTAAGCCGTCATGTCGAACCTATGAACTTAGGGTTAGGTGCTTATTATATGTTTGCAATTTATATACTACGAATATCTGTGTTTTAATTCTGCAGGTCTTTCTACGTGTTCCCTAGCCTGTAGGGATTTTATTTCCAAGATCATGTCCTTCCCAAGAAGGACATCTCCATTTATGCACGTCAATTGGCCTCCCGATGACCATGAGACCTAGTGGCTGTCTTGAACAGTCACCATGTGCCTACATCTACGCACTCCCTAGCCAGTAGGGATTATACTTCTAAGATCGCATTCTTCACACGAAGGACATCTTCGTTAGCATACGTTAATTGGCCTCTCAATGGCCATGAGATCTAGTGACTGTCTTGAACAGTCATCCTATGCTTGCTCCCGCGCACCCCCTAACTTGTAAGGTTTGGATCTCCGTTTATACATCTTTCATCCCTAGCCTGTAGGGATTTTCACTTCGTCCAGTATCGTCCTTAGATAGGTTGTGTTCCGCATAAAGAACCTTTCCCCGAGGGACAACTTCGTCAGCATACGTCAAGTGGCCTCTCGATGGCCATGAGATTTGGTGACTGTCTTGAACGGTCACCAGCTGCTACTTTCTGCGTACTCCTTAATCTAAGGGACTTCCATTGGCGCGTCATAACATCTAGCTTGCAGGGATTTCACTAGGGTCTGACGTCACCTCTAAATCTGCATAGGCTTTCCTTAGGGTTATATCTGTCGCACGTCTGCATTGCATTACATATAAGGAGTCACAACATACACAAAAAGGGGAGTCTTTTGCATACGCATGCATTTGCATTTTCATACATTCATACTTTTACATTTGCATTTCTACCTTCGCCCGTATCCATACTTACCGTGCTAGACGATTTCCCGGGACTCGCGAAGAAAATCAAAAGGATCACAAACTATAGAGAGAGAAGGTTAAATTATTGAGAGATGAAAAGGAACTTGGTTTTACAAGGGGAAAAAGGCTGCCTTTCACCATGCCTGCCACATGTCCAGGCCTTTTCGTAAAAGGATTGTAAATACAATAAAAGTTATCATCGAGCAAGGATTAGTTCAACAAAGAAGTTCCCCCATAGATACACTCAGGAGGTATCTAGTCATAAAGGGGTTCATCTTAGAGCATAGCAAAGCTTACAAGGACGCTCTGTGATAACTTGAGGGGCAAGGGTCAGTCCAACTGGGGCAATATCCTGAACAAAGATGCATAATTACGATGGAGGGAAGGCGACATACGTTAACTCCCCACCAAGGGGCAAAAAGGTCGCAGGTTTTCTATATCAATTTACAAACACTGAAGGTTGCAAACGGCGTGACACTACCCTTAGAAAAGTGAAAGAGGTTCAGTCAAAGGAAACTCATGAAGTTCCGGACAACGAAAACCCATCACTAACAATTTATTCTCGACAGGTTTGACATGCCTAAGGAGAGTTCGAGGTTATCCTTTACTTCTATAAGTCTAGGAACTAAGGAGTAAAATAATGTCAGTGGATTTACAAAGGAGATTTCCCCCAGGATCAATAGGTTTTATCAGCTCAGAATTTCAAATCTCTACGATCGCTAAGTGTTACCTAGGATGAAAGTTGCACCTTCTAATTAGCAATTCTAATGGGGTAACCATGCAGGTTTTGGAGTCAATTCATTTGCTTCGTTCTATCATTACTATGACTTTCCACTCGCACCCTTCTATTCTATTTCAATTTCCGGTTACTAACAAACTTAAGGGAGAATGACGAATACAAATAACTAAATCTTGCTAAACATATGCTTTCAAGGTAAGATCGAGTCGACGATGTAAGGCATTGTTTCAAATCCCTAAACAGTGGAGAAATAAGGAGATAATCCGTAGTCAACCCCCTCGAGCCAGGAGTTGGAGTTTGTTTCTATTTTTCAAATAAACCTTAATTTCAACCAGGGGCAGGGTAGATTTCGATTAATTCAATGGTGTATTTCGTGGTCAAGAGAATCAGTCAAATAAAGGATCAAGCAAACAGAGCAAGCACATCTTCTTCCTCGCATTCACCAAAAAAAAATAGAGGAAGCAATGGAAACCATATCCACAGCATCTTCTTCCTCAATACATCATCGAGGACGTATCAAAGTTGAAGCTTACAAATCAAAGTCAAACATGGCAGTCACAATATTCAAAATCCAAGGATCAATATTTCAAAAGGAGCATTCAAAAAAAGAGGAGGAAAGCGCCCGCTAAGTCAAAATGGAAAATTCCATAAAAGAAAACAAAAATGACTTAGGCAAAATATAGGGCATCCCGATGGATCAAATTCAAAGGAATTGGCTCTTGCAAAAATAAGGGATAGATAAACAAAAGCAAAATACAAAGGATAATCTTGTGACTGCTAAATCATCGAAGCTTCCCATCAATGCTTGGATCTCTACAACATTTTTCATCGGTGCTTAGATCTTCACTAATGCTTCCGCTCATCATCGGAACTGAAATAATTCTCTTGCAAATAAAACACATTCATTAGATTAAACGAACTTTATGATTGGAGAACATCAAGGAGAAATGGGTGGGTTAAATAAATTTTGAGCCTTATATCTGTTGTTTCTTAAACCATGAACCAGGTCAAGTTACAACATTCAAAAGTCCTAATTGAGGCAAGGTTAACTACGAAAGCATTTTAAGCAGGATTTTGTTATACTGACTCCTAGGGTTGTTAAAACTCTTCCTAACCACTACGCTTCTTCAAACATTCATCTATGATCATTCAGTTCTAATTCATAACGGACTTCGATTTCAAAACTTGCATGCGCATCGCATTGGAATTACTTCTCAAAGGGCATGGCGTCATCTACGAATACACACTTAGCATCAAGGAAATCTCAAAATTGGTCAATCAAAGGCGATCATTTCTAATAAAGACTCTTGAATGGGGGAACCACGTCCAGAGGGTTCTCCTAAACAGGGGCAAAATTTCAAGGGTTACAGGGGCATACAATCAAAGATCCTATTAACTAGGGGCATTCATCCTAAGGTTCAATCGACTTGGGTCACATCTCGAAGCAATAACAATTAGGGGCATGTCAAACATGGGAGAAATTTAAATGGATAGAACACTATGGATAGCCCTCCATATCCTGGAGATCGAGGGCATACCCTTCAATCGAAACGTTGAAGCATATGTATCACATTTGTGTGACAAGGTTATTTCTCGGAGTACTTCCTTCATGGCTTGGAGATCAGAGGCATCTTTTTCCACAAAACTAAATATTGGGGCAGTGGACATCAAATCCATAGGGGGAACAATTCAAAAGGTTAAAGGGGTGGAGAACCTCAAAAGGTTAAAGGTGGAGAATTTCAAAAGATTAAAGGTGTGGAGAATTTCAAGAGGTTAAAGGTGCGAAGAATTGCAAAAGGTTAAAGACGTGGAGAATTTCAAAAAGTCAAAGGCGTGGAGTAATTCAAAAAGCCAAACCAAGGCAAGACGCACAGCAAAAGGAAAAGGCATCCTCACACTTTACAACCTCCAACAAATCTTTCTCCTAACTACGATCTTCAAGTTCAAACGCAGGTATTGGGAAGTCACGTTAGCATCACACCCCACCCTTTCAAACAACCTTACAACATTAGCGAGCTATATACGCTTTGGTTATCAACAACCTATCATTGGAGCATCTTGTAAATATACATAAGACATGCATTACATACATTGGTTAATACATTATATCTCATACATCGAAACGCCTAGACAATTCAAAACAAACAAAGGGTACTAGGGGATTGGTTCAGGACCTAATGGTCTAGAAGGAGACTTAAACCTGAAGTTCCGCTCAAAAACATTCTACTCATAAGCACTACTAGTTGGCATAAGCATAGTCGTTGCATGGTTTAAATTCAATGGGTTATAAGGAGATAAAATATGGGGATTATCATATATACATACGCATTAGCATTATAAATACTACGTTTTACACGCTACGCTTTACACGCTACATTTTACACACTACATTACGTTTTATACGCTACGCTTTACACAATACGTTTCACACGCTACGTTTTACACACTACATTTTACACACCACGCTCTACACGCTATGCTTCATGCATTCTACGCTTCATGCATGCTACACTATGCACGCTCCACTCTGTGCATACATAATGTACAACACCAAGTTACTGGTCCTTATACTTCTGACCTCTACGTATATGTCAAGAAATTTATGCAGATAAGCTTGCTAGCACTATAGGAGGTAAATCTTTTTATGCAGATAAAGCTTGCTAGCACTATAGCAGGTGAATCTTTTTTATGCATATAATCTTGCTAGAACAATAGCAGGTGAATCTTTATGCAGGTAAACTTGTCAGAACCATGGCAAGTAACCCCTTTTACGCAGGTGAATTTGCTAGAACCATAGCAAGTGAATCCTTTTACGCAGGAGAATTTGCTAGAACCATAGCAAGGGAATCCTTTTACGCAGGTGAATTTGCTAGAACCATAGCAAATGATCCCTTTTATACAGGTACGCTTGTCAGAACCATGGCAGGTAATTCCTTTTATATAGATAAGATTGTCAGAACCATGGTAGGTAATTCCTTTTATACAAGTACGCTTGTTAGAACCATGGCAGGTAATTCCTTGGGTGCAGGTAAGCTTGTCAGAACCATGACAAGTGATCCCTTTGGTGCAGGTAAGCTTGTCAGAACCATGACAAGTGATCCCTTTGGTGCAGGTAAGCTTGTCAGAACCATGGCAGGTAATTCCTTTTATGAAGGTACGCTTGTCAGAACCATAGCAGGTAATTCCTTGGGTGCAGGTAAGCTTGTCAGAACCATGACAAGTGATCCCTTTGGTGCAGGTACGCTTGTCAGAACCATGGCAGGTAATTCCTTCTATGCAGGTAAGCTTACTAGAACCATAACAAGTGACTCCTTTGCACAGGTAAACTTGTTAGAACCATAACAAGTGATCCCTCTCTCATCCAAGATAACTACGAAGACTTACTAGAACTATAGTAAGTGGGTTACACCAACTGTGAAGACTTACTAGAACTATAGTAAGTGGGTTACACCAACTGCGAAGACTTACTGGAACTATAGTAAGTGGGTTATTTACAAACTGTAAAAGCTTGCTAGCACTATAGCAAGTTGATTATCTTCTACACAACAAACCGCGAGCCCTCGCTATTGATAGCTACGTTTATTCATCACGTTAGTCCCTCGGCAGTGATCTCCTTCAAATCTTCACGCTAATTAATATCATCCCCGGCAGTAAATAGGGATTTATTTTCCCTGATCAGAGATGGTTATACGGAATTACTAATGCGCCTCAACCACATAGTGGTGCTCATACATCATTCAACTAGCTCATGCATACATTGTTCATAACACATACATAACATACAAGATTCTCATTTATTTTGAGAATCTCATTACATAACACATGCATCATGACACCGCCAAAAATTAATGTTGCCTTTTCAGGTCATTCTACGATCAAATGAATATCATCATCCAAGTACGGTGCAAATACAATCTTATCAACGATTCAATCTTAACGCTCATTCAAGACACAGATACGATTCTGATGCTTCACTCCGAGTCTTTCTTCAAAGATAATTCAGAAATAATCAAAGAATTTCTTATCCTTTCCAGGAACCTTTCTAAGTAGTCTTTTCTAAGACGCTTATCATCCTTTCTAGGAACCTTTCTAGGTAGTCTTCTCTAAGACCTTTCTTATCCTTTCTAGGAGCCTTTCTAGGTAGTATTGTTTAAGACGTATAATATCCTTTCTAGGAACCTTCCTAGGTTAGTCTTGTTTAAGATGTATCATATCCTTTATAGGAGCCTTTCTAGGTCAGTCTTGTTTAAGACATATCATACCTTTCTAGGTAATCTCCCTTAAAACAGTTATCCAATCCTTCCTAAGACATCTCTTGCCCTTTTAGGGAGCTTTTTAGTTAGTCTTCTCTAAGACATTTCTTCCCGAGCTTTGTTTAAAGCCCAATCTTTTTTGCATCAGTCATTGATATACCCTATTCAAGAACCTCTTCAGGTAGTCTTATGTAAGACATTACTTCATCTCTCCTAAGATACAATCAATGCATATGATCCAAGTCTGAAAAGCATATGCTTTAGACAAGCATCTTATCAAACAACTGGATGGCATCTTTAAGCCCATCTCCAACATTTCTTCCTGCACCAGCAAAGCGCAAATTTCTGGGTATTCTAGTGTTCAATCCTCTTCCACCTTCAGATTCCGACAAGCACACAAGCCGATCTAAATCCTCAGGTTCAAGAAGATTGAACAGGGGCAGCTGTCATACCCCAAAATTTTCCCATCCCATTTCACTTTCAAACTCATACAATGACTTAAGGCTCAATGGTTAACTCAAGGCACACTCTCTTAATCAAAGATCTCCTGAACTAGGGTTTTGCATTCTCTTAGTGAAATTGAATAATAAATGTCTCCAAGGGATTTCACATGGCTCATTAGGTTTCAAACTATCTCCCTGTCAAAATTCAAGCCTCAATTCCAAAGGTTGCTCTTTCAATTGCTTAGATAGTCAACAGTCGGCTAATTTGACCTAAAATTCAACTATGGTCAAAAGGCAGTCAAAATTCATGATTTTTGGACAACATCCTTATTTTAAAGTATCATTCATCATTTTATCAAAGGTTGGTCATGATTTATCAAGGAAAGCTTCAAAATCAACAAGATTCAAAAGTTGCCAAATTAGGGTTTTTGGTCTAAAAAGTCAGCTGTACTTTGACTGGCCAAAACTTTCACATGGAGTATCAAAAATTTCCCAAACAAAGCCTATTCTGAAGGAAATTGGATTCTCTACAACTTTGTCTCTCACATGCCAAGGCCAGAAATGCTTCATTTGGGAGATATGAGCCAAAACATTACAGGTCCTTCTTGAAAGTCAACCAAAAGCAGTTTCTTGTTAGGAGCAATATCATCAAGATAAAATCTCCAAATGAAAACTATGTTCCAAAGTGGCTTGTAGAGGACATCTTTAGCTTTCCAAAAAGTCCTATAACTCTTCCATATCTTAAAAATTGAGGGAGATATGCCTTGTCAAAGTTGGTCAATTTTTGGTGAGGTGTATGAAGCAAATAAGCGTTAAAATCAATTTTATTGCGAAAGGGCCCAACTTTTTATGACCCAATATTGTTCCTTAAACTATCTAGAAGATCCATATCCAAAGCCACGAAAATTTCATTAATATTTGTTTTTTTCTTGATTTTTCTATTCATAAAATCATGGTTTAATTAAATATTTGGAAGAAAAATAGAAGAGATTTGATTTGGTTTGATTTTCAATCATAATCAATCATCAAGATACTCCATAATTGACATCAAATTCGTGCTCATGCATATTGGTTGGAAAAGATTGAAATTGGACAAAATTGGAAGATTTTACAAATCATATTTCTTCAAATTGCCAATCTTGGATTCAAAGAGATTTAGCCTAGAATTGGTACCCTAATTCCATCCTATATATATATATATATATATATATATATATATATATATATATACAACTCGTGCCAATGCAAAAGGGGAGGATTCATAAGGATTGCAGCCCAGAAACACTTGTACTAAACTAAAAAAAACTCAAGAATTTTGGAATTCGGATTTGGAGTTTTAAGGAGATTCAGAGACCTTTTGAGATTCAGACACCTTCCTGGAGCACTCTTGATTGTTTCCCAATCATCCTCGAAGCCTAAAACGCTCAGAATCGAAGCCTATACAGTCACGGTTTGCTCTTTTTTTTTAATCCAGTTTCAATGATTCACGCGTAATTAATAGAATTTGATGGCATATTTGTGTTTACAATGATGTTATAATGCGTTCTGGATTGTTTAATTGTTGTTTAAGTGCATGTATAGGGTTTCACCATTGTTAGGGTTCGAGTTCTTCAAAAGAGGAGTTCGGATTTAGAGGCAATTATAAGCCGAATTAAGGGTTTCAATGGATTCAGGAGGTTGATTATAATTGGTATAGACTATTATTTGGTATTTTTTGGCAGTGATTCGCAGGTTTGATCGAGGCGGAGCTATGGCAGTGATTCGTTGGTGAGTGGTGTTGCCTGGGTTCGATACCCACAGGCAACCTTGGTTTTTTTTATCCATTCAATACTTTTGCTCACTCACAGATCCGGTGTGATTGGTCTACATGCGACCAGGATGCACCTCCATATCTCAACTCTCAGATCTCATCCATTCATGATCCAACGTACACAATCTCGCGCGTGCACCATGGACGCTGAAAAGCGCACCACACAGGATTAATGCCTAGGTTTTTTAATCCTTATTGTTTTTATAAACTGTTTTATATATATTTTCTTTTCTAATTTTAGAATTGAATTTAGGGTTTTTTTTTATTTATAATTTTAATTTAGGTTTTAAGTGATTAAAATAATTAGGTTTAAATAATTAATATTTGGTTCGATTATATTTAATAATCGCGCTGATTATTAATATTTAATTAATTAAATAAATAATATTTAATTAATTAATATTTGCTAAAGGTTTTAACCGACTCGATTGGTTACTGTCATACCCCAAATTTGTCCTACCCTTATTTATCTGGCTTATAATTCATATACATACATCATTTAGGTCATGGCCCAATTCATGCATTCATATCATGGTTACTGTTTCAAAAAGGAACTCCTGGCACAAAGAACTTCTGATTAAATATAAGGATCTGAGGTCTGGTCCTGTGGCATTATCTTTCTGAGGGTTTCCTTGAATCAGGGTTTCCTCACCTTCAAGTCAAAGCATTGGCTGGAGAATACAAGCTTGTTGTTCATCTGATTATCCTAAATTAGGGTTTCTTGACCAAAGTCAACACAATTGACTTTTTGGTCAAAGCATTGATCAAGAGCTGGTTTTATGAAAAAAAGATGGTATGATGACCGTGTGGAGGCGTTCAGTTGATTTCCATTGGTTAGAAGCTGATTAATCGGGAATTTCATTAAGGTCAGAGAAAAATACTAACAGTTGACTTTTAGGCCAAAATCGGGTCAATAACTCAAATATTGACTTTAGATGGAAAATAGTCAAGAAAAGTCAAAGGAATAATAAAATCAGGGAGAATGGGTCAAAGTTTCCATTTTGGGAAATATGGCAAAAAATGGAAAGTTTTATACTTAGAAAAATTTTTGGTTCCTAAAAAGTTTAATGAGCAGTCCACTTCATCACTATTTTACACATGGCAAACGGAATATTTTGGAGAAATTTACAACATCAAAGTTGTTCCTCTCATGGAGTAGAACAACTTTGTAGTTGAACACTTTTCTATTTGAAGCCTGGATCAAGAGTTATTAAGGTTTGAAGTGGAAGATTTCCATCTGAATCAAGTCATGAAGCTGGGCACATTTCTGGTCATACGTGAAGCATTTTAGCAAACATGTGGTGTGCTATATTTGAAGCCAATTATGGGGAAATTCAGGAACCCTGGAAATGCAAACTTGGTATGTATCTACTCTTTGCCATGCTCTCTACACAATGAAACAAGAATCAAGCCATTTGAATAAATATTGGAACAATTATGAACCTTCAAAGTCATACCTTCGCAAAGCTTATATCACGCATCCAGTCAAGCCAGAATTCCAGGTCACGCACGTCATTATATCAAGCATGTGGCGTGCCAAATCCAAGTCTAAATTTAGAGAGCTTAAAGCATCTTCCAAGGTCAATACCAATGTGAACTTGCTCTACTCCACGCCCTCTTTCTAAAGATAAAATAATTGTGTCATTTGAATGACTAGATAAGGAGTTGAGGAAACCCAAAGTCGGTTGTTTACAAAGGTTTAAGTGGGCAAGTCGTGTCCGGCCCAGATCTTTACGAGCTTGCAGTTGCGCACATCCATGTTCTAAAGCAATTTTGAACGAGTTCAAGGCTTTATTTTTCAATCATCTCAACATCAATATTGTTTCATCCCATTCTCTCTTTACAATGACACTGATTTTGGATTATTTGGAAACCTATGGCTAGAGATTCATGCATGCAAAGTGGTCATGTGGATAAGGCTAAGGGAATAGAATATTGCCGCAACATATATAGTCATGAACAACATCTGTAGCTTACTCCAATAAACAAAGGCAAGAACTGCACGTGAAAAACTCTTGAGAGACTTACCATATACATCTAAGCCTGCTCATTAAGTTTTAAGGGGTGATACACTGCACTACTCCATACAACACACTTCCATGCAACCTCACTCACCATATAAATACCAAAATCTCTTCACAAACTCAAGACACGCTCATTTTCTCACTTTCTCAAAGACTCTCTCCTCTCAATCTTTTCTTCTCTCTCTCGGTTCTCTCTTCCCACCCTCCTTCAAAGTTTGTTACAAAGTCTAACAAAATTCAACCACCACCATAACCGAATCCTCCACCCTTCTCCTCCACCATAACCACCGCCTTACCACCACCGTAATCACTCTCCTCCCACCTTCATCTCTTTCATCGCACCAGCCTCCAGCAACCACCACAATAAGTTACTCATCCAATCCTCTACTCTCTACCAAGAACTGTAGAAACATCATCATTGCACTCAAAGCTTAAAGCAAGGTTTACACGATCCTTTGAAGTAGATTGCATCGTCACCATCATCAACATCATTAAGAGCTCTCAACTGTTGAAGTTCTCAGAAGACCGCCATTCAAGAATCTGTTCCAGGTAAGCGATTCAGAACCTCTTGGCATGATAGCATCGTTATAGTTGTTGTAGTACATTGTTTAGATGATTCTGATTTGCCGATGGATGAACTGAAACTCGTTTTAAATGCTATATCTGCACTTTATGTGCAAGAACGAATAGATTAGGCTGTTTTAGTTTCATTTTGGTGAGCCTCATGATGTTAGGGTTTTAGAAACATGGTAGGCTTGGTGAATAAAGATAGAATCAATGAAAAATAATGACAGATTTGAACTCAGCGGCGAAAACCGAGTTGAAAGGTGGCATCTTTTTAAATTTCCGGGCATTTTGGTTTTTTTCCGGCGGCGGTGGTGCCTGAGAAGACGACCGGAACAGTGTTCCGGCGTCTGGATTTTTTTTGCATGGGGCGGGTCCGATAGAGTGACGTGGCACTATCTCATTGGTGCATGTTCCCATTACTTAGCAACTTTTGTCTTATTTAAATGATTGGCTGAAGCTTTCTTTTGTCATTTTGTGACTTAAATTCTAGTTGCCCCATTGATACGCAGTGTGTGACATTTATTCCATTAATCAAACCATGTGACAAATTAAAACCATATGCTGATACAATAATAAGAGAATAATGAAATAATTGGGTGATTCCATGCTGGGCCACGCGCGTGTGGGCCTTGCCCCAATTTCTGATTTCACTCCTAAGGTGCTAGCTGATCGCGACTTTACGTGTCTATTAATCTGATGACTGCAAGTGCACAGTCGTGTCGTGTAGTTTTAAAAGATATCGAATCCACAGGGACTATGAATCGATCTACCGTTATCTAAGGTTACTATGTAAAGCTAGGGCTACTAATATGTCGATTGTTCTTAAGGGAAAGTGATTGTGAGAAATGAATAATATAATAAAAGACAGATATCAGTATGTATTTCATTTAACTTAAGGTGATCCGAAGGTCCATTGGCTTTTGCATAATTTAATTAAAAATCTTTACTAATTCAATTGATTAAAAATCCTCGTCTCAAACTTTCGCTCTGTTGATTTAGATTACTGTCCTAATCCTAATGTACGCTTTCGCCATCCCATTAGATTTTAGAAAAGCTTTTTGGAAACAACGTAATTAATAAAATGCCCGTTTTATGAAGTCGTTATCTATTTAAATCTCCTAATCTCAAACTTTCGCTCTGTTGACTCGGAACATGCTAATATCCCTAACGTACGCTTTCGCCATCCCGCTCGGGTGTAAAAACAATTTTTGAAAATAAATAAGTTCTAATTAGTTTTAATACGCTTTCGCCATCCTTAAAACTAATGTCCTATGTCTACTATCCAGTTAAAGATCTCAAACTTTCGCTCTATTGATTTTAACCTTTGACCGTCTTAACCCCTCAAACTTTCGCTCTATTGGTTTTAAGACTTACTAATTAAATTAGACATACAGACCAAAAACAAGTGATAGTTAAGAAAACATAATTAAGCCAATTTATTTCGGATCCCTACGGTTATCTTATTTTACATACCGATATCTTAATAATTTAGCCAGACATATTAATATGGTTAAACATGCATAAATCGGTTCGGTTCATAATAATAGGCATAGTAAATGGCATACAATATATCATGCAAATAAATATAAATAAAGGCGGTAAATAAAAAACCTGAATTAAATAAATGGTAATTGGATCTTCGAGTACTGAACTTCCACCACAGGTTGGCTGGATCGTTCTTCGGAATTACAGCAAATAAAACAAGGAAAAATAAAAGAAGCGATAAATCTAACGTAAGGCTAGATCTATAAAAAGTTCACAACAATTTCCGGTGTAGAAATCGTTGTGAGAAAATAAATGTTTAAATGAAAGCAGAATAAAGAAATACGGTTCGCGGTACAATTTCGGCAACACTTCGTTGGCAGGAAATCGGACTCCTTGGAAGTGAGGTAGCAGGTTCTATTTATAGGAGAGGTTTTGTTGTGACGTTGCGTGAAAAGAGGAGACTTTGCAGACTGGGTGTGGAGACGTGCGTCTCCGATTCTTCAGGAGGACTGGGTGCAGGACTTGAGACGTGCGTCTCAAGTGGAGAAAATCTAGGAGCAGTTGGAGACGGGCGTCTCCTCTTGGTGACGTGGCAGAAGAACGTTGGAGACGTGCATCTCCACTTGCTGGGAAGGTTTGGGCCACGCGCCTTTGGTTCCATGGTGGGCTGGACTGTCTCTTTTGGGCCTTTTGGGTCCTAATTGCACCCCTCTTTCACTTCAGCATTCCTTTTTCATCTTTTAGGCATAAATATTGGTCATTTAAGCTCCATTTTCTTTCCTTTTCGCAAATAGTCGTAATTAGAGTGTAAAACCTGAAACAAAGCAAATACTCGCGTAATATCATAATAAATTAACATAATAAACGGAAAATGCTATAAATATCTATGGATTTTAAGCTAAATATACAATATAAAATCGTGTTATCAAATTCCCCCAGACTTGAACCTTTGCTTGTCCTCAAGCAAAATAATAAGATAAAGATAAATGAAACACACTTCCACCACGTCGTTCGGTCATACTCAGCTACATAGTGTTCGTATTTGAAAATAATGATAATGATCCTAGCAATAAACTTATAGTAGCAACACTAAACAACTCCCAGTATGCATACCAATCCGAATCATGCCATTATAGCTCGACCTTTTGACTCGTCATCATGTTTTACCCTTTTCATTCGTGCGCAATCACATTAAGCCCATTATCTCGACACGCACATAGCAGAGTAGTCGGTTAGTGACTATGATCCTTCTCATGGAGTTCTGGCACAATATGTGGTATACTCCTTAGCACTCACTTGTAGATTGTGGGGAATCGGACAATAGTCCTTCCTACCAAGTTCAGTACCAAATGACTTCTGAACCAATCGACAATGAGTTTTTAAATTCTTTGTATTTGAGATTTGCGACCGTTAGGTTAAATGATCTTGTGAGGATCACCTTACTTAGTAGGCACATTTCTTATTATGGTTAAGCATATAATTATTATTATGAGGATCATACACTTATATTCATCGACTCTCTGCGTAGTTTGTATCTAAGATGGTGCCGACTGCTAGAATAAACTACTAAGGGTTACTTCAAAACTTAAAGTCGATAGTTTCGGTATAAAGGTTATTCAAATCGGTTACGCATACTCGGGGGTTTTAGAGTGTTGGGACAATAAGGATATTGACTATATTCAGTTTCAATGCGTTGAGTGTTTGAGTAGCTTCGTATTTCTCGAACGTGTGGGGTTTGCGTTTATCGTTTAGGAGCAAAAAATTTGTTATGGCTCAAGAAAATGGAAGAAAGTGTAATAACTACGGAATTATACATATAAGACTTAAATTCCATAAATATTCTTTTATTGAATTAGAAAAAACATTACAAGGAAGGGAAATAAACTGAAGGGAAAAATAAAACTAAAGGAAATAGAAATAATACGACTCCCCCAGACTTAAATGATGCAGTGTCCTCAATGCATGAGAACTACTCCTCAGTGTTGCGGTTGCGAGAACTGCTTGCGCCTCTTGTACGAACACGGCGACGTCTATCAGGAGGAGAGTCATTCACACGAATGTCAAGATCATGCAAATATGTAGCGATTTCAGTGTATTGACTTTCGTTCCTAATAGCATAGTCACGGTGCTCCTGTTGCATCTCTCGGATGAGCCTAAGTGTTTCAGTTTGGTTTGTCTGCATAGCTTGAACGAGTTGATCTTGGCGTAGAATAACAGCATACATGGCCTCAAGAGTGATAGGCGGAGGGTTGTTTGGAGGAGGTTGGTTGACATCAGCTTGCCCTTGGTTGAGTTCTTCTTCATTTGCATCCATAGGTTCATTAGGATGTTCTTGTTGGTTATCTTGAGGGTTGTCTTCAATAAGCCTCCAACGCTGAACATAACGGATGTTGATTCTTTCAGGGCATGGAAGGATGACATAAGGAATAAGAACTTTGTTGACGACCAAAGTGTATCAGCCATCATGGCGGGGTGAAACCAAGTGGGAGTCACGGCAGTAGGTGAGGTCGAGTGACTGAGCAGGCTTCAGGAGATGTGAGAGTGAGAGGAGCTCGTCACCAAGACCTAAAGCACAGGCCAAGGAAGTAATAATTCTGCCAAGCAAGAATGGGTTTGTAGCGGGGGCGTTGACTAAGCCTTGGATGTGTTGGAACATGAACGGTGCAGCGTTGAAATGGATATTGTTAAGCGCACAGTAAAGGAAAAATAGTTCATTTTGGTTTACCTTGTGATTGTTAGATCTCGCAAAAATGGTATGCCCCAAAACACGTTGAAAATAACGTATAGCGGGGTTTTGAATGTGAGAAGCATGGAGAGCTCTCCAACCGGTAGGAATTTCTCCAGTGAGATTGAACCAAAATTCAAAAGCGAGTTCCTCCCAAGATCGACCATTGAGTTCTTGAAAGATTGAGCGGTGGGCATTTGGTGCATGATTAAAATGCAAATATGAAGCTACGACATCTTGATCTAGAGTATATTCACGGTTGAACATCCGAAATTGGATGCTACCGGTTGAGAGTGGTTGATTAGAGGGAGTGTCGTAGTTGAAAGAACTCAAAAATTCTAAGACGAGCGGCTTATAAGTAGGGACGGGTTCGGTACAAAGATGGTGTAGGCTAGATTTAGTGAGTAAACGGGTCACACCATCAATGAGACCCAGAGTTTCTAGACACTCGGTGTTCACAAATTTTGTGGGAACAACCGAACGTTCGTAGAAGGCGACATATTTTGTTCGTTGAGCATCATTGTCGTCATCTCGGAAGATAACATTTGAAAGGTCGGGAGGTGGTCTCTCGGGACGCTCACTACGGATGAATGAACGTGGAGGCATAGTGAGTATGAAAATGAAAAATAGAAATGTAGTGTAGAAGAATAGAGAATGGTATGAAGGTTGTGAGGAAGAAGAGTGGTGGTGGTGTGGTTTTATAGTGAGGTTTGAAAATGGTGTGGTTAATGGAGAATTAAAATGGATTAATGGTGGTGTTTGAAGTTTGAATGGGGTAGAGAAGTGGGAATGAATAGAGTTTAAGAGGTGAATGATGGAGGATGAATGAGGTTTATGGAGTTTAAATGGAATAAATAAGGGGAAGAATGAGGAAGATTGAAAGATGAATTTTGAAATTCAAATTCAAAATTCAAAATGGGAGTTATTGGGGTGCTGCAGCGTGGTCAACAATGCAGACTGCTGCCCTTGGGAGACGCGCGTCTCAGGCAGTCAGTCTGCTAGGGGACAAAGCATGGAGACGGGCGTCTCCTGTCCTCTGAATGATTCCTGCTGGTCCCACATAGATGGAGACGTGCGTCTCCTGTTGTAGGCAAGTGGTTCACGCATGCAAGGGACCAGACAGCGCTGACAGATACCATAAATTGTCCATCAGTTCAGAGCAGTGTCGAATTTTAATACTATTAACATCAAAAAGTGATAAACGGGAAAATATATAGCAGTCAATAGCAGTGTAATATAACACAGTAGCAGTAATCAAAAGAATATTGCATTTAAAATTAAACCGGTACTGAGTGTTGACATAAGCAGAATGTAAAATGCAGAAAAATGAAAATCTAAACTTATGAATAAAAATTGCTAAAACTAGAAATAAAATCTAATAATCTAAACGGTAACATCTAGCCACGTTGTTATGCTCATTAGACTGAATGTGTTTGAAAACTTCGTCGAACTGAGCATTTACGGTGTCAATAAAATCGAAGAACTGCATTTGCAAAGTGTGTAGCTCGTTGCGCACATGTTGGACATCTTGTTGTAGTGCAGTGATGGCTTGCTCGTGCGTGTTCAAATTAGGCATTCTTTGATTCACCGATGCGGTAGATGTAGCGGGTTGTTGTGCCTCGAGCTCGACATCAGTCATATCAACAGTGTAATCATTAGCAGAGTTTTCAGAAGCAGTCTCAGGCTCGTACTCGGGTATAGGTTCATCTTCAGAAAGAGGTTCATAAACAGGAACGGGTTAATCTTCAGGATTAGGTTCATAGTAACCGGGAGGAGTGTCAGGCTCAGATTCTGATACATGCATTTCCTCATCAAAATGTTCATAGGCTTGAGGGGTTTCAGGTGAGGGTTCTCTTTCAGGAATCTGATCATAGAAAAGCCAGTTGGCAGGGTTGTGCACACTCGTCCTAGGACTCGGTAAGGTGAACTGATCCAATACTTTGTTATCAATGAGTAAATCAAACTGATCAGGTCCAAGGTTACCGATGATACCTCGGTTAAAGCAGAAGTGAATGTCCATAGAATTGTGGGAGCGAAGAGGTGTCAATCTAAGCAAAGGTACTCTCATTCCTATAGCATTAGCAATCATAGTGACGAATCCGCCGATCCTAATAGGTGAAACTTCGTCTTGCGTGATGCGCTCGAAGTTTGTTAGCATGAATGCGATGGCATTGACCGGGCGATTCTGAGAGGTACAAAACATGATGAACAACTCTTCTCTAGAGACTTCAGTGACATTATCGGGTTTACCAAAAATGTAGTGAGCAAGGATCTTATGGAAGTATCTGAAGGCGGGGTTATGGATGTTCTCAGATTGAAATTCATTCTCTTCAGGGTTATCGTTTCCAGTGATCTTGCCCCAATACCGTTCCAACTCCCAGTAAGCAAGATTGTCTTCAGTTACTTTGGTGTATGCATCTGATCCATGAGGTAGTTCTAGCATTTCAGCAAAATCTCGGATGCAGAAATTAAATTCCATACCAAAGAGTCTAAAGAGAATAACTCCTTTTCTCAGTCCTTGTCCACAGTTTGGAAGATAGGTCAGGGAGCTCAAGAATTCCAGAGTGAGCTTCCGGTAAGTACTAAATTTGTGGAACAGGTGAGAACCAGTCCAACCCATTTGGTTTAGCAGGTGTAGGATGCTCTCTTCGATACCAAGTTTCACCATAGTTGGTTGGTGAGGATAGCAAGTCAAATCCATGTGTCTTTCAGCCAGCTTATTAAATCTTGCTTCTTGTCCTCTACCACGGAACACAACTTCCATATTATCAACTTCTTGCATCGTAGTTAGTAGTTAAATGAAAAACCTAGAAGTTGAAAATATTAAGATTAAGTTAGAACTAGGCTAGTGTTTATTTTAAAAAAAATTAAATAAAATAGAATAAATAAGATTAAGTAACAAGTTATAATAATAATAATAATTATAAAAAGGAAATATTTTCACGATTTAAGATAGCAGTTATAATTATAGTAATTATTATAAAATGTAGGAAAAATGGAAAAATAAATTAAAATTAGAATAGATTATTTAAATGAAAAACAAAAGTTTAAAAATTAAAAATAAAAATAAAATAAAATAAAATAATAAATAAATGTGGGTTGTCTCCCACCAAGCGCTTTGTTTTATGTCGTAAGCTCGACGATTTTAAAATAGAAAACTATTTTTTCGAATGAGCGGGCAGCTCGTCAAGTTTAAAATGTTTGATGTTTTCATCGTGTTCGAGATTATGATAATACTTAAGACGTTGCCCATTTACGACAAAAGGTTTGACGGTTTCTCCTTTGATTTCTATCGCTCCACTCGGAAATATGTTAGTTATTTCGAAAGGGCCAGACCATCTAGATCGTAACTTACCAGGAAATAATTTTAGTCTAGAATTAAATAAAAGTACGTTATCGCCTATGCTAAAATTTTTCCTAGATATACGCTTGTCGTGCCATTTTTTCGTTCTCTCTTTATAGATTTTGGCGTTTTCGTAAGCGTCTTGTCTAAGTTCTTCTAATTCGTTTATGTCTAGAAGTCGTTTCTCACCAGCGGCAGTGTAGTTTAGGTTTAAGTTCTTAATGGCCCAATAGGCTTTATGTTCTAACTCTACCGGGAGGTGGCATGATTTTCCATAAACGAGTTTGAATGGGGTAGTTCCTATTGGAGTTTTGAAAGCTGTTCTATAAGCCCATAAAGCTTCATTCAGCTTGGTTGACCAATCTTTTCTAGATATAGCGACAGTTTTCTCCAATATTTGTTTTATTTCGCGGTTAGATACTTCTACTTGTCCGCTTGTTTGTGGATGGTATGGTGTGGCTATTCGATGATTCACTCCATATTTTCGAAGGAGTTTCTCAAGTATTCTTGAAATGAAATGGGAACCACCATCGCTAATTACCAATCTTGGCACACCGAACCTAGGAAAGATGACGTTTTTGAAAAGTTTGATAACTACTCGTGTATCGTTTGTAGGAGAAGCAATAGCTTCTATCCATTTTGAAACGTAATCGACAGCTATGAGTATATATTGATTTCCAAACGATGACGGAAACGGTCCCATGAAGTCTATTCCCCAGACGTCAAATATTTCTACTTCCAGAATGCCTTTTTGAGGCATTTCATCACGTCTTGAAATGTTTCCGGTTCGTTGGCATCTATCACAGCTTAGTACAGCAAAATAAACGTCTTTCCACAGGTTGGGCCAGAAGAGTCCAGATTGAAGGATTTTGGCGCAGGTTCTAGATGTGCTATGGTGTCCTCCACACGGTGCAGAATGACAGTGTGTTATTATGCTTCTTATCTCTTCCTCGGGTACACAACGTCTAAAGATTCCATCGGGGCCTCTTTTGAACAGGAGCGAGTCGTCCCAATAGTAATGTTTTAGGTCATGGAAGAATTTCTTCTTCTGTTGGTAACTTAGATCAGGAGGAAGCACACCAGCAGCCAGGTAGTTTACGAAATCTGCATACCAAGGTGTGTCAGATCGGGCTAAAGCTATTTCTGCTAATTTGTTGGTTTCAGAGTTTGGACGGTATGGTTCGAATTCATTGGCTTCTAACTGAGCGATGAGTCTTTCATAAGGGAAATCATCGTCAATTGGTACTTCTTCGGGTTTCAGATTTTCCAATCGAGAGAGGTGATCTGCTACGACATTTTCAGTGCCCTTTTTATCTTTAATTTCCAGGTCGAACTCTTGTAGTAACAAGATCCATCTCAAAAGTCTTGGTTTGGCGTCCTTTTTGGTTAGGAGGTACCTAATGGCGGCGTGGTCAGTGTATATGATTATTTTGGCTCCTACCAGGTAAGAACGGAACTTGTCTAGTGCAAATACGACAGCTAATAATTCTTTTTCTGTCGTGGCATAATTCATCTGAGCTTCGTCTAGGGTTCTACTCGCATAGTATATGACATGTAGTTTCTTATCCTTTCTTTGCCCTAGAACGGCTCCTACAGCATAATCACTTGCGTCACACATTATTTCAAAAGGTTCATTCCAGTCGGGAGGTTGCATAATTGGCGCAGAGATTAATGCTCGTTTAAGCGTTTGAAATGCTTCAGTGCATTTATCGGTGAAAATAAATTCGGCTTCTTTCATAAGTAATTCGGTTAACGGTTTGGTTATTTTAGAGAAATCCTTAATGAACCGTCGGTAAAAACCAGCGTGTCCTAGAAAACTTCTTATTTCTCTAACGGTTTTGGGAGGTTGAAGGTTTTCGATAATTTCAATTTTTTCTTTATCAACTTCGATTCCTCTATCAGACACGATGTGTCCCAGTACAATTCCTTGTCGAACCATGAAATGGCATTTTTCCCAATTAAGGACTAGGTTTACGCTTACGCATCGTTTAAGTACCATTTCAAGGTTTTCTAAACATGTTTCAAAACTTCCTCCACAGACAGAGAAGTCGTCCATAAAGACCTCCATTATTCCATCTAGGAAGTCGGCAAATATTGCCATCATACATCTTTGGAAGGTCGCGGGTGCATTGCAGAGCCCAAAAGGCATTCGTCTATAGGCGAATGTACCATAAGGACAGGTAAATATGGTCTTCTCTTGGTCATCAGGGTGAATAGGAATTTGGAAAAATCCGGAGTATCCATCCAGATAACAGAAATGTGAGTGTTTAGCTAGGCGTTCGAGCATTTGATCTATGAAAGGTAAAGGGAAATGGTCTTTTCGGGTAGCTTTGTTTAGCTTCCTATAGTCAATGCACATTCTCCATCCATTTTGGGTACGTTGTGCTACAGATTCTCCTTTTGCATTAGTGATTACAGTGACTCCTCCTTTCTTTGGTACGACATGAACATGACTAACCCATTTACTATCGGATATAGGGTATATTATTCCAGCTTCTAGCAGTTTTTGGATTTCCTTTTTAACCACATCGCTCATAATAGGATTTATTCGCCTTTGATGTTCTCTAGAGGTTTTACAATCGTCTTCGAGCATAATGCGGTGCATACACAGAGAAGGGCTTATACCTTTCAGATCTGATATGTTATATCCTAAAGCGGTCGGGTATTTTCTTAGGACATTAAGTAATTTTTCAGTCTCGGTTCGTCCTAAGTTGGCGTTCACTATAACTAGTCGGTTTAGTTCTTCGTCTAGAAATTCGTATCTAAGATCGGTAGGAAGTGTTTTTAGCTCTATAGCAGGTTTCTTAGGTCCAGGTATAGGTTCGGGAGTTAAAGCTAGACATTCACTCAGATGGTTATCTTGATATTCCCCACGCCAGTTGTCATCTTCAAAAATTGGCGGTATAGGAATTTTTAGGATCTCGGTTTCCTTACTTGGTTCGGATTTTATTTCCTTAACACACTCGTCGATTATGTCGGCGGAGCAGCATGTGTCAACTATAGAGGGTGCTTTTAGGAATTGGGAAAGTATAAATTCTATTTTCTCTTCTCCTACTTCGAAAGTAAGCTTTCCTCGCTTGACATCTATAATTGCACCAGCGGTTGCCAAAAATGGTCTTCCTAGTATGATCGGGATGTTAGAATCTTCTTCGATATCCATAATGATGAAGTCAGTTGGGATGTAGAATTGACCTACACGAACAGGGATATTTTCTAACATTCCTACAGGGTATTTGACTGAACGGTCAGCTAGTTGAAGAGACATTCTCGTTGCTTTAAGCTCACCTAGATTGAGTTTCTTATAGGTCGAAAGAGGCATCAAACTAACACTGGCTCCTAAATCGCACAAGGCTTTCTCTATGATGGTATTTCCTATTACGCAGGGTATAGAGAAACTACCAGGGTCTTTCAGTTTTGGAGGCATGTTATTTTGGATGATAGCGCTGCATTCAGCGGTAAGCGTTATAGTTTCATTATCCTCGAGTTTCTTTTTGTTTGATAGGATTTCTTTTAGGAACTTAGCGTACGAAGGCATCTCAGTTATGGCTTCTGTGAATGGTATGGTTATGTTTAATTGCTTCAGAAGTTCTACAAATCTTTTAAATTGCGCTTCGGTTTTTGATTTAGCTAATCTCTGAGGGTAAGGAATTGGTGGCTTATATGGTGGTGGTGGAACGTAAGGTTTCTCTTTTTCAGGTTCCACTTCGTTATTGTTCTCATCAGTCTTAGCAGTTTGTTCGTCAGTTGTTTTCTTGTGGGTTTCCTTCGGCTCTTGTTGTGACATGGGTGCGTTTTGAGTTCTAGGATCTATGGGTCCATCGTAATTTGTTCCACTTCGTAGTGTTATCGCGTTCGCATGTCCTTTAGGATTGGGTTGAGGTTGAGCAGGAAACGTGCCAGCAGGGGCAGCAGTAGGTGCTTGTTGTTGAGCTACTTGTGAGATTTGAGTTTCTAACATTTTGTTATGCGTAGCTAAGGCATCTACTTTGTTCGATAGTTGTTTTAGTTGCTCGCTATTGTGGATGTTTTGATTTAGGAAGTCCTTATTGGTTTGTTGTTGGGAAGCTATAAAGTTCTCCATCATGATTTCTAGATTTGACTTCCTAGGGGTGTTTTGAGCAGCTACAGGCGCTTTTTGGTAGCCAGGTGGTACAGCAGGTGCTTGTCCAGGCGCGTACAACGCGTTGTTGTTTTTATAAGAAAAGTTCGGATGGTTTTTCCATCCAGGGTTGTACGTGTTAGAATAAGGGTTTCCTTGAGCGTAGTTTACTTGATCAGATGGAATTCCAGTCAAGAGTTGGCATTCAGCAACTGCATGTCCAGTCAATCCACAAATCTCGCAGTTAGGTGTTACAGCGGCAGCGGTGGCTGAAGGAGTGATGGTTAAGTTCTCGATCTTCTGAGTTAAAGCGTCTACTTTAGCGTTAACGCGGTCTATACCACTTATTTCGTACATTCCTCCTTTGGTTTGGGCTTTCTCTAGAGCGGCTCGTTCTCCACCCCATTGGTAATGATTTTGTGCCATGTTCTCTATGAGTTTGTATGCTTCATCATGGGGTTTGTCCATTAATGCTCCGCCAGCAGCGGCATCTATAGTCATTTTAGTGTTATATAAGAGACCACCATAGAAAGTATGGATGATCAGCCATGGTTCGAGTCCATGATGAGGGCATATTCTAAGCATGTCCTTGTAACGTTCCCAAGCTTCGAAGAGTGATTCGTTATCTTTCTGGGTAAATCCGTTGATTTGACCTCTGAGCATAGCAGTTTTGCTAGGCGGAAAGTATCTCGCTAAGAATACTCTTTTCAATTCGTCCCACGTAGTTATGGAATTAGAAGGCAGGGATTGAAGCCACGCTCTCGCTCTATCTCTCAAGGAGAAAGGGAAAAGGCGTAATCGAATAGCTTCGGAACTAACGTTGTTGGCTTTGATAATGTCGGCGTATTGCACGAACACGGATAAATGGAGATTGGGGTCGTCTGCAGGGCTTCAAGAGAATTGATTCTGTTGAACAGCTTGGACCAATGAAGGTTTGAGTTCGAAATTGTTTGCCTCGATCGCAGGTGGTGCGATACTTGAATGCGGTTCAGCGCGCGAAGGAGCGGCATAGTCTCTAAGAGGACGAATAGCAGCCATCTCTAACTTCGGGGTGATTTGATTAATTTGATCAGTAAAAATCAATTCCTGATTAATCGGAATTGGTGCTACTTCGGGAAGATTGCGAGCTCGACGTTTGACGTTAATGAAACGTTCGATCTCGTTAATTCTTTGTATTAAATCTCCTCCTTGTGAACGAGTATTTGGCATACAATCGTTCAGAAAGAAAAGGAAGAATTGTCCTAGTCTCTACGGTGTAACAGTGAGTTACGATATCGACTTAAATAGTCCCCGGCAACGGCGCCAAAAACTTGATCGCGACTTTACGTGTCTATTAATCTGATGACTGCAAGTGCACAGTCGTGTCGTGTAGTTTTAAAAGATATCGAATCCACAGGGACTATGAATCGATCTACCGTTATCTAAGGTTACTATGTAAAGCTAGGGCTACTAATATTTCGATTGTTCTTAAGGGAAAGTGATTGTGAGAAATGAATAATATAATAAAAGACAGATATCAGTATGTATTTCATTTAACTTAAGGTGATCCGAAGGTCCATTGGCTTTTGCATAATTTAATTAAAAATCTTTACTAATTCAATTGATTAAAAATCCTCGTCTCAAACTTTCGCTCTGTTGATTTAGATTACTGTCCTAATCCTAATGTACGCTTTCGCCATCCCATTAGATTTTAGAAAAGCTTTTTGGAAACAACGTAATTAATAAAATGCCTGTTTTATGAAGTCGTTATCTATTTAAATCTCCTAATCTCAAACTTTCGCTCTGTTGACTCGGAACATGCTAATATCCCTAACGTACGCTTTCGCCATCCCGCTCGGGTGTAAAAACAATTTTTGAAAATAAATAAGTTCTAATTAGTTTTAATACGCTTTCGCCATCCTTAAAACTAATGTCCTATGTCTACTATCCAGTTAAAGATCTCAAACTTTCGCTCTATTGATTTTAACCTTTGACCGTCTTAACCCCTCAAACTTTCGCTCTATTGGTTTTAAGACTTACTAATTAAATTAGACATACAGACCAAAAACAAGTGATAGTTAAGAAAACATAATTAAGCCAATTTATTTCGGATCCCTACGGTTAACTTACTTTACATACCGATATCTTAATAATTTAGCCAGACATATTAATATGGTTAAACATGCATAAATCGGTTCGGTTCATAATAATAGGCATAGTAAATGGCATACAATATATCATGCAAATAAATATAAATAAAGGCGGTAAATAAAAAACCTGAATTAAATAAATGGTAATTGGATCTTCGAGTACTGAACTTCCACCACAGGTTGGCTGGATCGTTCTTCGGAATTACAGCAAATAAAACAAGGAAAAATAAAAGAAGCAATAAATCTAACGTAAGGCTAGATCTATAAAAAGTTCACAACAATTTCCGGTGTAGAAATCGTTGTGAGAAAATAAATGTTTAAATGAAAGCAGAATAAAGAAATACGGTTCGCGGTACAATTTCGGCAGCACTTCGTTGGCAGGAAATCGGACTCCTTGGAAGTGAGGTAGCAGGTTCTATTTATAGGAGAGGTTTTGTTGTGACGTTGCGTGAAAAGAGGAGACTTTGCAGACTGGGTGTGGAGACGTGCGTCTCCGATTCTTCAGGAGGACTGGGTGCAGGACTTGAGACGTGCGTCTCAAGTGGAGAAAATCTAGGAGCAGTTGGAGACGGGCGTCTCCTCTTGGTGACGTGGCAGAAGAACGTTGGAGACGTGCGTCTCCACTTGCTGGGAAGGTTTGGGCCACGCGCCTTTGGTTCCATGGTGGGCTGGACTGTCTCTTTTGGGCCTTTTGGGTCCTAATTGCACCCCTCTTTCACTTCAGCATTCCATTTTCATCTTTTAGGCATAAATATTGGTCATTTAAGCTCCATTTTCTTTCCTTTTCGCAAATAGTCGTAATTAGAGTGTAAAACCTGAAACAAAGCAAATACTCGCGTAATATCATAATAAATTAACATAATAAACGGAAAATGCTATAAATATCTATGGATTTTAAGCTAAATATACGATATAAAATCGTGTTATCACTAGCGCACCACCACCTCTTGTTCATAGGCCTGAGTGCCCTTGCTATTCGCACCCCCCGAATCAGGCCCAGTTTCTGCCTATAACTAGTTTTAAATCATTGAAACTACTGATGTACCCCCTGCTGTCTAGATTTTAGATTCTCATTTTAATTTTGTTTTTAAACTTTTAATTCATAAATCTTTTTTCTCTCAAATAAAAAATACATAAAAAATTTGCTCTTGGGTATTTTAGATTGTGTAAATAATTGTCATAATTTTTATTGATTTTTCTTAATTGTTTTAACCCTTTTTAATAAACCTTTTCTTTTGCAATACTTGAATACTCTTTGTTTTAATATTTCCTTGTCAATAATCCTTTAATAGATTTAGGAATTGTTCTTTAGTCTTGTTTTTTGTAGATTTAATCGATATATGTGTGTTTGTGAATACCATTTATTTGTTATAATTCTCAATTCTATTCGACGTATATTGATTTTCTTTTACCTATCCCATGTATAGTTTTCCTTTAATAAAGTGTTTAGTTTTTTTATTATTTTGGTTCCTTAGACAACTTAGGTTAGGATTTAGAACTAGTGCCCCATTTCATTCTTTTTTTCTTTTTTCGACTTTTAAAATACTTAATAAACAGAAGACGCGAATCACACTTTACTAATAGTGAGTAAGAAATGAG
Source organism: Vicia villosa (assembly GCF_029867415.1). NCBI lineage: Eukaryota > Viridiplantae > Streptophyta > Magnoliopsida > Fabales > Fabaceae > Vicia > Vicia villosa. The sequence continues at coordinate 46,834 of NW_026705110.1, read as the reverse complement.
TGGGATTTATTCTCTAATCTGTTTCTTAATCGCTTAGTGGGAGAGAAATGAGTGGGATTCATTCCCTAATCTGTTTCTCGATCGCTATAAGAAATGAGTGGGATTCATTCCCTAATCCGTTTCTTAATCGCTTAGTGGAAGAGAAATGAGTGGGATTCATTCCCTAATCTGTTTCTCGATCGCTATAAGAAATGAGTGGGATTCATTCCCTAATCTGTTTCTTAATCGCTTAGTGGGAAAGAAATGAGTGGGATTCATTCCCTAATCTGTTTCTCAAACACTATATAACGGAAGAGAGATGAGTGGGATTCATTCCCTAATCTGTTTCTCTACCGTTATACACTTTTATGTGATTCGAATCGCAAACAAATTCCCCTTAAAAAATACTCAACTAAAAACACTTAAAAGACCTAACAATGGTTCAAATTAAAACAAAGTAGAGAAAGTGGTGAGTGGCCCGGTATTGGGAACTGTTCATCACTCATCTACGCTAAAAGACACAAACCAATCATTTCTTTTTCTTTTGCCTCGTTGGCACTTAAGGGCAATGTTATTTCCGCTCGAACGCATTGTAGGTCGTCCCTTATGCAAGAGCGCGAACATTAACTCCGCCCAACTAAAAAACACAAAAACAAACAGAAAATCTTGAGCCGAGCTACGGTAACTCTGATTCCTAAAAAGGATACGTAGGCAGCGGGGTAGGGCCCGTGCGAGTACAATTCTTTCTTTTCCCTACATTTTGCATTCATTCGCATATAGACATAGACATAGTACACACCCTTTTGATATAAACAAACATACGTGGATACCATCGAGTACGATGGGCGTGGGGGGTGCTAATACCTTCCCCTCGCGTAACCGACTCCCGTACCTAGATTCTGTGGTCGCAAGACCTTGTTCTTACCCTTTGTTAGGTTTCCTGGTATTCCTTTCCCTTATGGGATAAATATATTGGTGGCGACTCTGTTCATTTTTTCGCGAGCGTGCGACAGCTGGCGACTCTGCTGGGGATGTTGTTAGACCTGTGCTGGTCCATTCTTAGCGAGTCGATCCTAGCCTTTGTTTGTTTCTTTTATTGGGTGTTTATTTATCTGTGTATGTGTTTACATTCTATATATACGTTTGTATACCATGTCTATTTCCTGTTTGCATATCATGTTTACTTTTCGCATGCATCTAGACTATATTATGGGTCCCCGTGGGGGCCACATATTTTCTCTGTTTGCAGGTTGGGTGGGATGATTCTATGAGGTAAAAGGCCCAATACCCAGGCTATGTGTGAACCATAGGAACCCTAGGATAGAGTGGGAGCATGGTTTGTCTCGAGGTGTACGTATCGTGATGGATTATGTGACCACGAGCAGAGTAGTGGTTTCAAACGGAGGTATTATCGTCACCCGCATCCGCACTGTGATGATGCTTACCTTCGGGCGGACCGTATACTGCGTTTCATGACCTTACCCTGGCCTAGATTCACCTGTGAGTGGGGAGGGATATACATGACAGGTACCGTTGGTGACTATTCTGTTCTGTTGGTGACTATTGTTCTTATGGCTGTGTGGTACCAATGCCGGACCTTTGATCTTATGACATACGATTCTGCTCAGAGACAACATAACAATTCTCTCATGTTGGGAGAATCTCCATTGCATCATTTTCATCATGGCATATTTAATTTCCAAAAAAAAAAGAGAAGAAAAGATGTAATAAAAAAAAGGATAAAAAAAAAAAGAAAAGAAGAAAAAATAGTATTATTTCTCATATGCATGCCATTTTTCAGGGTATCTGAGGTTATTACTTTTCATCCAGGATGGCTAACAACGTGACCGCTACCAAAGAGGCTACTAAGCGTACATTCACCTGCAGTTTCTTTTGTGAGGATATGACACATCTGATTCAGTTGAGCACTTTAGTTACTGGGCATAACTTGGATGAGTTCAGAAAGACGTATGGCCATATCTTGCACATGTTGACTTCTCACATTGATGAATGGGCTCTATACACGCTTCTTCAGTTCTATGATTCTGAGCTACGCTGTTTCACCTTTCGAGACTATCAACTGGTCCTACCCTTGAAGAGTATGCTGACATTCTCAAGATTAAGGTTCAACGTAAAATCCCTTTTGTATGTGTACCTGAGAAGCCAAGAATGGACCGAATTGCTGGTGCTCTTTATTTGAGCATGAAAGACGTTACAGGTAACTGGAAGCCTAATGGTGGAACCCACGGATTCCATGTGAAATTTCTGATAAAGAAGGCCGACGCCCTTGTTGTTGAGAAGAAATGGAAAGAATTCAACGCTCTCCTAGCTGTTATGATATATGGTTTGGTGTTGTTTCCGAATATCCCGAATTTCGTCGATCTAACTGCTGTTTGTCTCTTCATGGATCAAAATCCTGTGCCCACTCTTTTAGCAGATACTTACTATACCATTCATTCCAGGTATGGGAAGAAAGGATCAGTTGGGGGTTGTTTACCGTTGCTATATGAGTGGTTCACTTCACACTTACCTAAAATTGGGTCGTTTGTTACGACGAAAGACTCACAGAAATGGCCTCAAAGGATCATGGGGCTTACTGCAAACGACATTGTCTGGTGTCCTATCGGAATGGGCATAGAGGAAGTTATAACTAGTTGTGGCACTTTTGACAACGTTCCCCTCATAGGAATGAGAGGTGTTATCAATTATAATCCTAAGCTAGCGCTACGTCAGTTGGGTTTTGCACTTAAAGACAAGCCTTTGGACAAAGAGATATTCGAATCCGTTTGCTTTGAGAAGGGAACTGATCTAGAGGGATTGAAAAAAGTAAGAAGCGCCTGGAATAGCATCCACACAGATGACCAGACTTCCCTAGGTGAGAAGAATGTCGTTGCTAAACAAGCCTATACAAATTGGGTCGAAGATAGAGTTAAAAATCGCCTGTTGCCTTTCCCGAAGGTTAACCCATTGTACGAGCAACCACCTGAGGTTCCATCTGCCACTATGCCTGCTGAGAATTGCATCCAAGCGAATATGGAAGGCACCCAGTTGCATGAAAAGAGTTCAGACGCACAACTAAAACATTATCTTGTAGACCAGGAAAAGACTGAGTTGACACACGAAGCCAAAATGCTGAAGGGAGGATCTTCCAGAGTTCAAAAGAGGGCTAGAATGGAAAAAGGTGAAAGAGATACTACGGTTGTTGTTGAGGATCACCAGAAGATCATAAAAGGGGCCATAAAAGAGGCAGAAGAGAAACTCAAGCGAGAGTACAGAGAAGACTTGAAGGCTTATAAACTCAAGATAGAAAGGGAGGCTAGAGCTGAAGTGAAGAGTCTGAAAAAGAAACTGGAAGAAGAGATCACCCAAAGAATAGCAGTTGAGACACAGTTGAAAGGAAGTTACCTCCGTAGCGCCCGACTAACAGAAGATAATGCCAAGCTCAGAGATCAAATGATGGGTATGGAGAACGCACCTGAGAAGGCTTATCTCCCAGAGTGTAAAGGATGTGACGAACTTAGGGAGTGCTGCAAGAAGCTAGATGGGCAGTTATTCTAAAAGGACGTGGTGATCCAAAGCTTCATCAAAGGAAGAGATAGGAAGGCAACCAAGATACTGTTTGATGAAACCAAGAAGTGGAGTGATGAGCACTTCAGACAAGGAGGACTTTATTTTATACTCAGATGGATTAATGTTGAGTCTGTATGTCTTGACCACCACCAGACTTGTTGGATGGGGTCCTTTATTTTTCCTTGTTGAACTATCTTGTTGATGTATGGTCTCGCCCAAGTTTAAATTCCTATTATGAATGAAAAAAGAACTAGTTCCTTTGTTTCTCTTAATGCTTGTCCTCTATCACGTTGTTAGCTATTCTAGATCAATATTAAAATATTGGATACTCTGAAAATGGCACATCACGTCATACGCACACATGCACTCATACATCCACATTATCACATTGCATTTTCAGGTTATTGTACAAGAAACTAATTGGGGTCCCTTTCAACAACAGATTTCTGCTTCAACGACAAAGCTGACTTCCTTACATCCATACCGTACCAGGAACAATCAGAAAAGGATCATGGACCACTTCGAACAGAATCAAGCTGCCCTCCGTAGGGATATGGATGTCATGGGGGATAGAATGACCCAACTCATGGAGACCCTCCATGCCGTCGTTCAAGGACAAGATGAGCTCAGGAAGAGCGTCGCTAATCAAGCCAAAGAGGTCCCTACCCCTGCTATTGATGGAGGGACGAAACCTAAAGAGATTCTTGTTGATGGGGTACCGAAATTGGTGGACGATCACCACGATGTTATTGACCTTGACCATGATCTTACCACTGAGTTGACCGGAACTGCTAAGATGTACCAGGCTCTGGAGGAATGCCTTAAGGCCATTGAAGTTGCTAAAACTTCAAGTTTCAACACTGCTGCTTTCTGCCTGGTACCTGGGATTGTTATTCCCCCAAAATTTAAGGTGCCATATTTCGATAAGTACAAGGGGGTCACCTGCCCAGAGACTCACCTCCGTTCCTACTTCCGTAAGATGGCCGCTCATGCTGAGAATGAACCATTACTCATGCACTTCTTTTAGGATAGTCTCACTGGAGCCCCGTTGGAGTGGTATATGAAACTTGAGAGGGCTAATGTTAGTACTTGGGGAGAACTTGTTGATGCCTTCTTGAAACAATACCACTATAACACTGCTATGGCTCCCAGCCGCGCCCAGCTTCAAAATATGGCACAAAAGTCTGAAGAATCTTTCAAAGAATACGCCCAGAGGTGGCGCGAACTTGCCGCTCGAGTTCAACCTCCTCTCCTCGACCGCGAATTGACTGATTTGTTTATAGGTACTCTGAAAGGGCCGTATCGTCAGCACATGGTCAGCAATACTTCTCCTTCTTTCTCAGATGTGGTCATCATTGGTGAACGGGTTGAGAACTGTGTTAAAGCTGGTACCATTCAAGGTGTTACTAGTCCTAGCAATTCTAATGGCAATGGTAAAAAACCATACTCCGGATTTGTGAAGAAGAAAGAAGGTGAAACCAGCACTGCTTCAGTTGACCAAGGTCGAACTCCTGTATACTATACTGTTCCACCTCCTTACTACCCAATGCCTTATGCTGTTCCCAATCCGTATGTCCCTCAGGCGTACGCTGCTGCACTTACACAACCATGGGTGGCACCTCAACAGCCTTTCATCCCACAACAACAAGTTGTTGCCCCTCAGAATCGTCAACAAAATCCCAGGCCTTAAGGTCAAAGAGCTCCACAAAGGCAAAGATACCCTGAAAGGCGTATAGATCCGGTTCCGATTCCATACGCCCAGCTTCTTCCCCAATTGCTTGCTGGTCAGTTGGTGCAACTCCGTGAAATGGGTCCTCCACCTAGTCTTCTTCCTCCAGGATATGATGCTAATGCTCGTTGTGAGTTTCATTCAGGTGCTCCAGGCCATACGATTGAAAAGTGTAGAGCATTAAAGTACAAAGTTCAGGATCTCCTCGGTGACAAGCTTATCTCGTTCGCTCCTACTGGTCCTAATGTGCAGAATAATCCTATGCCTCCCCACGCAGGTGCGACCAATGCTATTGAGTTGTGTGGCGAACAGATCCTGGTAACTGATGTTAATGAGGTTAAGATGCCGCTTGCAACTGTTAGAGAACATCTCGTGCAACAAGGGGTTTTGTGTGAACTACATGACTTCTGTTTACAATGTTCTTCTAATCCAGAGGAATGTGCCAGGTTGAGGGATGAGATTCAAAAGCTTATGGATGAAGGTGTCATTAGAGTGGAAAGAGTTATTCCTGATGAAGAGGTGGCTGTTCTAGAGATTCCTTACTATCCTGCTGATATGACAAAAGCCCAAAGCACTCCTTTGATTATTCAAACTACGAGTACTCCATTGGTTATTCAGACTCTGAATACTCCTCTGGTCATCCGTCCCCAAGCTCCTCAGACTCCATCTCCTGCTCCCTCTTTGTTGGTTGATTCTAAGGTTGTTCCTTGGAGTTATAATGCTGTGTATATTCGAGGGAAAAAGTATGATTGTCCTCCAGTGGGTAATTCGAATGTCACTAATATCGCTGGGACTAGTGGCATCACTCGAAGTGGCCGAATCTTTGCCGCCCCACCTCCGCCTCCCAAAGAGACCAACAAAGATGTTAACGCTCATACTAAAGGGAAACAGGTTGTCGTTGATCCTCCTGAGCCCCGTACCGCACAAGACGCTGAACAACTTCTGAGAATTATTAAGAAAAATGATTACAAGGTGATTGATCAACTTGACCAAACTCAAGCTATGATTTCCATCTTGTCTCTTTTGGTGCACTCAGAAGCTCACCGTGACGCTCTGATGAAGATCCTGGCTTCCGCTCATGTTACTCAAGACATTATTGTACCTCAGTTTGAAGGGGTTGTGACCAATATTGCTGCTGGTAATTGTTTGGGTTTTTGTGATGATGAACTTCCACCTGAGGGCAGAGCACACAACAAGGCGTTGCATATCTCCATAAGGTGCTTGGATACTGTGTTATCTAGGGTTCTGATTAATACCGGATCTTCCCTTAATGTGATGCCCAAAGCTACCTTGTTCAAGCTAAGTATGGATGGGGTTATGATGAGACCATGTACTATGAGCGTCATAGCGTTTGATGGTTACAGAAGGTCTGTGGAAGGGGAAATTGACTTGCCTGTCAAGATTGGTCCTCACACCTTCTCTATTGCCTTCTACGTTATGGATATTCGTCCATCGTATACTTGCCTCTTGGGTCGTCCTTGGATCCACGCCGCTGGAGCTGTGACATCCACCCTTCATCAGTGTTTGAAATTTGTTGTGGGTGACAAGATCGTTGTGATCACTGGTGAAGAAGATCTGGTAATCAATAATCTAACGACGTACCGTTATGTGGAAGTAGAAGGGGAAGTACAAGAGACACCTTTCTAAGCCTTGGAAATTGTGTCAGTCGATAGATTCCTTGTGGTCGAAAACAAGAGGGAACCTGGAGCACCCCTCTCGTCTTTAAATGACGCCAAGGCTTTCCTAGAAGTTGGTGTTCCCCATGGTGCTTGGGGCAAGTTGATCGATGTTTGCGAGAAGCGAGACAAGTATGGTCTTGGGTACCAACCATCCTCTCCCACTCAGTTCAGCCCGATCAATGGAAGGAAGGTGATTCCTCCAATCTCTCAGGTGTTCGTCAGCGCCAGTACTAGTTCTGAAGGTCAGGTTCTCGTCGTGGATGATGATGATGAAGAAGATCTCTCCAAATACATTTGTCAAGCTGCGCATGGACAGGAACTCAACAACTGGACCATAGTGGACATCCCCAGAGTCACTTTTATGGAGATGTAATTTTCCTGTTTTGATAAATCATGTGTCTCGCCCCAGGCATATTGATAGCTTGTATAAAGAGGGGCCCCTCATGTGTTTCAATCTGTTTAGTGATAAATAATAAAATTGCATTTTGGCATATAATTATTGCTCCATTTCTTTCATTTTTATTTTTGTTTTAAAACTTTTTCAAAAAAAAAAATAATAGATGGCAAAGTTTTTCTCTTTTTCATTTCCTCTATGTGCTGCATTCTAAAGCATAAATCATCCATCGTGCAGATTCGGCTCGGATTCCATCAAAAATGATAATGTTACAGTTCCACGTCTTGATATCCTTGAGAATCCAATTGACCAAGCTGATGAAGATAGTGGGGAAGATTGTGAAGTCCCCGAGGAATCGGCAAGACTATTGAGACAAGAAGAGAAATCTATTCAGCCACATCAAGAAGCCATAGAAATCATCAACCTCGGTACAGAAGAAGCAAAGAAAGAAGTCAAGATAGGTGCCGCTTTGCAGAGTAATGTAAAGAGAAGGTTGATTGAGTTACTTCGAGAATATGTCGACATCTTCGCCTGGTCGTATGAAGACATGTCTGGTTTAGACACTGATATCGTTATGCACAGGTTACCGCTCAAACCAGAATGTCCGCCTGTAAAGCAAAAACCGCGAAGAACTCGACCTGATATGGCTTTGAAAATCAAGGAGGAAGTTGAAAAACAATTGAAGGCTGGTTTCTTGTCTGTGTGTGAATACCCTCCTTGGATTGCAAACATCGTACCTGTTCCTAAGAAGGACGGAAAGGTGCGCATGTGTGTCGACTATCGAGATCTGAATAGGGCAAGTCCAAAGGATGATTTCCCCCTGCCTCATATTGATGTACTTGTCGACAATACTGCTCAGTATTCGGTATTCTCATTCATGGACGGTTATTCTGGCTATAATCAAATAAAGATGGCTCCCGAAGACATGACCAAGACTACTTTTACCACTCCGTGGGGTACGTATTGTTATAAGGTAATGCCTTTTGGCATTAAGAATGCCGGTGCAACGTATCAACGAGCAATGGTGACCCTTTTCCATGACATGATCCATAAGGAGATCGAGGTATATGTCGACGATATGATTGCAAAATCTCAAACTGAGGAGGAACATTTGGTATGTCTTGAGAAACTGTTTGCTCGTCTACGAAAATTCAAGTTGAGGCTTAATCCAAATAAGTGCACTTTTGGAGTGCGATCTGGAAAATTACTCGGATTCATCGTGAGCCAACGAGGGATTGAGGTCGACCCTGATAAAGTAAGAGCAATATAGAATATGCCCGCACCGAAGAATGAAAAGGAAGTTCGAGGGTTCCTTGGGAGATTGAATTACATAGCCAGGTTCATTTCTCATCTCACTGACACTTGTGAACCCATCATTAGGCTGCTACGCAAAAATCAAGATATCCGTTGGGATGATCATTGTCAAGAAGCCTTCGAAAAGATCAAACAGTACCTCCAAGAGCCACCAATTCTCATGCCTCCAGTTCCTGGGAGGCCGCTCCATATGTACTTATCTGTGCTTGAAGGATCTATGGGGTGTGTGCTGGGCCAGCATGACGAGTCTGGTCGAAAAGAGTGCGCCATTTATTACCTGAGCAAAAAGTTTATCGATTGTGAATCCCGTTACTCACTACTCGAGAAAACTTGTTGTGCTTTGGTATGGGCCGCTCGCCGACTGAGGCAGTATATGTTGACTCACACCACTTTATTGATCTCCAAAATGGACCCGATAAAGTACATCTTTGAAAAACCGGCTCTTACAGGAAGACTTGCACGATGGCAAATGCTTTTATCAGAGTACGATATTCAGTATGTTACAATGAAGGCCATCAAAGGAAGTGTCCTTGCAGATCATCTCGCTCATCAGCCATTGGAAGAATACCAGTCAATGAAGTTTGACTTTCCTGATGAGGACATCATGAAACTGGATGGTGATGAAGGACCCGAACCAGGGGAGCGATGGACTCTCACGTTCGACGGTGCATCAAATGCTATGGGCCATGGTATTGGGGCAGTTTTGACTTCTCCTCGTCAGACTCACATTCCTTTCACGGCTTGAATATGTTTTGATTGCACGAATAATGTGGCAGAATACAAAGCTTGTGTGATGGGCCTCGAGGCAGCCATTTATATGAGAATCAAGATCCTTGAAGTTTATGGGGATTCCGCCTTGGTCATACATCAGATACGAGGTGATTGGGAAACGCGACACCCCAATTTAGTTCCTTATAGGGACTATATCTTGGAGTTGTTGTCCGCTTTTGAGGAAATCACCTTCGATCATATTCCCCGAGAAGAAAACCAGTTGGCAGATGCTTTGGCTACTTTGGCAGCAATGTTCAGAGTTAGCTCCCCTAATGAAGCGCCAGACATAAGGATCCTCCGTTACAAAGAGCCTGCACATGTATTCCCTGCTCATTGTCTCTCTACTGAAGATGTATATGATGAAAAGCCTTGGTATTACGATATCAAAAGGTATGTCGAGAAGCAAGAGTACCCTGAAGATGCTACGATTGGTGATAAGCGAACACTTCAAAGGTTAGCATCCAAATTCTTCTTGTCAGGAGACGTCCTGTACAAAAGAAACTATGATTCTGTTTTGCTCAGATGCGTGGATAGACACGAAGCAGAATTGATCATGCGAGAAATTCACGAGGGATCTTTTGGAACTCATTCCAGTGGACATTCTATGGCTAAAAAGATCTTGCGGGCAGGATATTATGGGATGACAATAGAAAGTGACTGTTATGTGTACGCGAAAAAGTGTCACAAATGCCAAGTGTACGCAGACAGGATTCATGTCCCTCCAACTCCTTTGAATGTTCTTACATCACCATGGCCCTTTTCCATGTGGGGCATCGACATGATTGGCCGAATTGAGCCACAAGCTTCAAATGGACACAGATTTATTCTCGTTGCTATCGACTACTTCACTAAATGGGTTGAAGCTGCTTCTTACAAGAACGTAACCAAGCAAGTCGTCACTCGCTTCATCAAGAAGGAGATCATATGCTGATACGGGGTTCCAAACAAAATCATCACTGATAATGGGTCCAATCTTAATAACAAGATGATGACAGAGTTATGTGAAGAGTTCAAGATTGAACATCACAATTCGTCACCCTATCGGCCAAAGATGAATGGCGCAGTCGAAGCTGCGAACAAGAACATAAAGAAGATCGTCCAGAAAATGGTTAGAACGTACAAAGATTGGCATGAGATGCTACCGTTCGCCCTACATGGCTATAGAACTTCAGTTCGTACCTCAACTGGGGCAACTCCCTTCTCTCTTGTCTACGGTATGGAAGCGGTACTTCCCGTCGAAGTGGAAATTCCTTCGTTGAGAGTACTGATGGATGCCAAACTTGATGAAACTGAATGGGTTCAAATGAGGCTTGACCACCTCAACCTAATTGAGGAGAAACGCTTATCTGCTATCTGCCATGGTCAGTTGTATCAAAAGAGAATTAAGAAAGCATACGACAAGAAGATTCGGCCTCGAGAATTCCACACAGGTGACCTGGTCGTAAGGAAGATCTTGCCAATTCATACCGATCCAAGGGGAAAATTGACTCCCAACTATGAAGGACCATACATTGTGAAGAAAGCATTCTCAGGTGGTGCTTTAATCCTGACAAAGATGGATGGGGAAGACGTTCCGCTTCCAGTCAATTCAGACTCAGTCAAAAAATACTACGCATAAAAGACCCGCTATGTTGAAAACTCGAAAGAGCAACTTAGGCAATAATGGGTATCCCGGTGGACATAAAAAAGAAAAGTCCAGGCAAAAATTAGGGATAAAACAAAAAGAATAACCCCCTAGGTCGAAAACCCGAAAGGGCGGCCTAGGCAAAAAAGGGTATCCCGCTGGATTAAAAACCCGAAAGGGCGGTCCAGGTAAAAGTTAGGGACTAAAAGCGAGAGGTTGCGGTCTGAATATCCTTCACAAACACCATTTCGCACCCTTGGCATACGGACAGATCGGTTCAACCACTACGCTTCTGAAGCAAAGCATTGAGAAGATCAAGGATATGGGAACTGTAGCAATACCAGTTTTAATGGAAATTCGAGCATTTCTCTTTGCCATCCTGTGTTTTATTTTCCTTTTCTTTGCAAATACCTCTTTTAGGAGTTGCTTCCTTGTACATAAGCCTATTCATAGGCATGCCATCAATAAAATGATCCTTTTTCTAAAAAGCTTTCCTTGTTACTTTCCGTTCTTCGTATGCGAAGTGTGATTTAATTCGTTATTAAACATTGCATCGAAAACATGGGGGAATAATAATCATAAATCAAAACAAAACATGATGTTACATAAACACAAAAGTGCTCTATGGGCGCCATTTGCATCCAAACGTTGTTTTTCTGTGCAGGTTGCAGGTTCTAATGGTCATCTTGACTCATGTCATATGACTAAGGTCGTCATCGTCCCGCGTGAAAGTTCAAGCGTGCAACTCATCTATACTGGTAAATATGGGGCACCTGAAGAGGTTCATGTCCTTCCCCCATGCGGCGGACGAAGAATAGTCCTTCAAGATCGTGACCCCCCAAGCAGTTCAGGATGTAGGGAAAGTCAGGCGAGGTCACGTTTTCTCCAACGAAGCTATGTTCCAATCCTCAGCACAGTTGCCAATAATCTTTGGTACTGTAAGATTTCCAACTCCCACTCGTATTGGCGTTCCAAGAAAATAAACAACGGACCCCAATGATCCTGCTCCCCTATCTCACCAAGGCCTTTATTTGGCACTCTGCATATAGTATCCATTTCATATAACATTGCATCCTCAAAGCGTAGCATATCCATCAAAGTGGATCATTACGCCATACATAAAGATTCAAACATGCATACAAAAGCATAAGCCAAATAATTAGAATCAGCACTCAAACGTGACGACCATACATCCCCACATAAAATGTTGTCCTTACAAACCCCGATTGATATCAGTTATCACATTATAAATCCCCTCAATCCACGGTGCCGATACCTGGTGTTCTCAATCCCCAGTGAGTCCATCTACCAAGCTTCTCAAACACTCGTCCGTGTTATCCTTTTGGTACTCGTCTGTATCTTCTTTCGATACTCGTCTGTATTGATCCAAACACTCGTCCGCGTTATCCTTTTGGTACTCGTATGTATCTTCTTTCGATACTCCTCTGTATTGATCCAAACACTCGTTTGTGTTGTCCTTTTGGTACTCGTCTGTATCTTCTTTCGATACTCGTCTGTATCGACCCAACACTCGTCTGTGTTATTCCTTGATGCTCGTACGTGTCTCTTTTCAATACTCGTCTGTATTGACCCAACACTCGTCTGTGTTATTCCTTGATGCTCGTATATGTATCTTTTCAATACTCGTCTGTATTGACCCAACGCTCGTTTGTGTTATTCTTTGATACTCGTCTGTATCTCCTTTCAATACTCGTCTGTATTCGTTCAAACATTCGTCTGTGTTATCCTTTTGATACTCGTCTGTATCTCCTTTCGATACTCGTCTGTCTTGAGCCAAACACTCATTTGTGTTACCATTTCAGTACTCGTCTGTATCTCCTCTCAATACTCGTCCGTATTCGCTCGAAAACTCGTCTGTGTTATCCTTTTTGGTACTCATCTGTAGTTTTTTTGATACTCGTCTGTATTGAGCCAAACACTTGTCCGTGTTATTCTTTCGATACTCGTCTGTATTAAAACATTCGTCTATGTTACCTTATCTTTCTATCAAACCTATTTCTTTTCCAATCACTATTACTTACAGCAATCACTCCCTTTGAGAACCTTGTATGGGCACCTGAGCTACGTCACAAGCTATCATCATTCAAATCCAATTACTCACCGTAAATTCTTCCACCAGAAAAAAAACAAAAATTCTCTTTCCCCAGCAGATATCAAAACGAAAAGTAACACTTATACCATCATTTCTGGACAAATTTCAGGTCTTGGATATTTAATCTTCTTCTACCTCGAATGTTCGAAAGGCTAACGCCAATCTCACCTTCAGGTTTAAGACGATTAAATAGGGGCAGCTGTCATACCCCAAATTTGTCCTACCCTTATTTATCTAGCTTATAACTCATATACATACATCATTTAGGTCATGGCCCAATTCATGCATTCATATCATGGTTACTGTTTCAAAAAGGAACTCCTGGCACAAAGAACTTCTGATTAAATATAAGGATCTGAGGTCTGGTCCTGTGGCATTATCTTTCTGAGGGTTTCCTTGAATCAGGGTTTCCTCACCTTCAAGTCAAAGCATTGGCTGGAGAATACAAGCTTGTTGTTCATCTGATTATCCTAAATTAGGGTTTCTTGACCAAAGTCAACACAGTTGACTTTTTGGTCAAAACATTGATCAAGAGCTGGTTTTATGAAAAAAGATGGTATGATGACCGTGTGGAGGCGTTCAGTTGATTTCCATTGGTTAGAAGCTGATTAATCGGGAATTTCATTAAGGTCGGAGAAAAATACTAACAGTTGACTTTTAGGCCAAAATCGGGTCAATAACTCAAATATTGACTTTAGATGGAAAATAGTCAAGAAAAGTCAAAGGAATAATAAAATCAGGGAGAATGGGTCAAAGTTTCCATTTTGGGAAATATGGCAAAAAATGGAAAGTTTTATACTTAGAAAAAATTTTGGTTCTTAAAAAGTTTAATGAGCATTCCACTTCATCACTATTTACACGTGGCAAACGGAATATTTTGGAGAAATTTACAACATCAAAGTTGTTCCTCTCATGGAGTAGAACAACTTTGTAGTTGAACACTTTTCTATTTGAAGCCTGGATCAAGAGTTATTAAGGTTTGAAGTGGAAGATTTCCATCTGAATCAAGTCATGAGCTGGGCACATTTCTGGTCATACGTGAAGCATTTTAGCAAACATGTGGTGTGCTATATTTGAAGCCAATTCTGGGGAAATTCAGGAACCCTGGAAATGCAAACTTGGTATGTATCTACTCTTTGCCATGCTCTCTACACAATGAAAGAAGAATCAAGCCATTTGAATAAATATTGGAACAATTATGAACCTTTAAAGTCATACCTTCGCAAAGCTTATATCACGCATCCAGTCAAGCCAGAATTCCAGGTCACGCGCGTCATTATATCAAGCATGTGGCGTGCCAAATCCAAGTCTAAATTTAGAGAGCTTAAAGCATCTTCCAAGGTCAATACCAATGTGAACTTGCTCTACTCCACGCCCTCTTTCTAAAGATAAAATAATTGCGTCATTTGAATGACTGGATAAGGAGTTGAGGAAACCCAAAGTCGGTTGTTTGCAAAGGTTTAAGTGGGCAAGTCGTGTCCGGCCCAGGTCTTTACGAGCTTGCAGTTGCGCACATCCATGTTCTAAAGCAATTTTGAACGAGTTCAAGGCTTTATTTTTCAATCATCTCAACATCAATATTGTTTCATCCCATTCTCTCTTTACAATGACACTGATTTTGGATTATTTGGAAACCTATGGCTAGAGATTCATGCATGCAAAGTGGTCATGTGGATAAGGCTAAGGGAATAGAATATTGCCGCAACATATATAGTCATGAACAACATCTGTAGCTTACTCCAATAAACAAAGGCAAGAACTGCACGTGAAAAACTCTTGAGAGACTTACCATATACATCTAAGCCTGCTCATTAAGTTTTGAGGGGTGATACACTGCACTACTCCATACAACACACTTCCATGCAACCTCACTCACCATATAAATACCAAAATCTCTTCACAAACTTAAGACACGCTCATTTTCTCACTTTCTCAAAGACTCTCTCCTCTCAATCTTTTCTTCTCTCTCTCGGTTATCTCTTCCCACCCTCCTTCAAAGTTTGTTACAAAGTGTAACAAACTTCAACCACCACCATAACCGAATCCTCCACCCTTCTCCTCCACCATAACCACCGCCTTACCACCACCGTGATCACTCTCCTCCCACCTTCATCTCTTTCATCGCACCAGCCTCCAGCAACCACCACAATAAGCTACTCATCCGATCCTCTACTCTCTACCAAGAACTGTAGAAACATCATCATTGCACTCAAAGCTTAAAGCAAGGTTTACACGATCCTTTGAAGTAGATTGCATCGTCACCATCATCAACATCATCAAAAGCTCTCAACTATTGAAGTTCACAGAAGACCGCCATTCAAGAATCTGTTCCAAGTAAGCGATTCAGAACCTCTTGGCATGATAGCATCGTTATAGTTGTTGTAGTACATTGTTTAGATGATTCTGATTTGCTGATGGATGAACTGAAACTCGTTTTAAATGCTAGATCTGCACTTTATGCGTAAGAACGAATAGATTAGGCTGTTTTAGTTTCATTTTGGTGAGCCTCATGATGTTAGGGTTTTAGAAACGTGGTAGGCTTGGTGAATAAAGATACAATCAATGAAAAATAATGACAGATTTGAACTCAGCGGCGAAAACCGAGTTGAAAGGTGGCAGCTTTTTAAATTTATGGGCATTTTGGTTTTTTTCCGGCGGCGGTGGTGCCTGAGAAGACGACCGGAACAGTGTTCCGGCGTCTGGCTTTTTTTTGCATGGGGCGGGTCCGATAGAGTGACGTGGCACTATCTCATTGGTGCATGTTCCCATTACTTAGCAACTTTTGTCTTATTTAAATGATTGGTTGATGAGGTGGCCGGGTCTGATTTGCTGAAGCTTTCTTTTGTCATTTTGTGACTTAAATTCTAGTTGCCCCATTGATACGCAGTGTGGGACATTTATTCCATTAATCAAACCATGTGACAAATTAAAACCATATGCTGATACAATAATAAGAGAATAATGAAATAATTGGGTGATGCCATGCTGGGCCACGCACGTGTGGGCCTTGCCCCAATTTCTGATTTCACTCCTGAGGTGCTAGCGCACCACCACCTCTTGTTCATGGGCCTGAGTGCCCTTGCTATTCGCACCCCTCCGAATCAGGCCTAGTTTCTGCCTATAACTAGTTTTAAATCATTGAAACTACTGATGTACCCCCTGCTGTCTAGATTTTAGATTCTCATTTTAATTTTGTATTTTAACTTTTAATTCATAAATCTTTTTTCTCTCAAATAAAAAATACATAAAAAATTTGCTCTTGGGTATTTTAGAATGTGTAAATAATTGTCATAATTTTTGTTGATTTTTCTTAATTGTTTTAAACCTTTTTAATAAATCTTTTCTTTTGCAATACTTGAATACTCTTTGTTTTAATATTTCCTTGTCAATAATCCTTTAATAGATTTAGGAATTGTTCTTTAGTCTTGTTTTTTTGTAGATTTAATCGATATATGTGTGTTTGTGAATACCATTTATTTGTTATAATTCTCAATTCTATTCGACGTATATTGATTTTCTTTTACCTATCCCATGTATAGTTTTCCTTTAATAAAGTGTTTAGTTTTTTATTATTTTGGTTCCTTAGACAACTTAGGTTAGGATTTAGAACTAGTGCCCCATTTCATTCTTTTTTTCTTTTTTCGACTTTTAAAATACTTAATAAATAGAAGACGCGAATCACACTTTACTAATAGTGAGTAAGAAATGAGTGGGATTTATTCCCTAATCTGTTTCTTAATCGCTTAGTGGGAGGGAAATGAGTGGGATTCATTCACTAATCTTTTTCTCGATCGCTATAAGAAATGAGTGGGATTCATTCCCTAATCTGTTTCTTAATCGCTTAGTGGGAGAGAAATGAGTGGGATTCATTCCCTAATCTGTTTCTTAATCGCTTAGTGGGAAAGAAATGAGTGGGATTCATTCCCTAATCTATTTCTCAAACACTATATAACGGAATAGAGATGAGTGGGATTCATTCCCTAATCTGTTTCTCTACCGTTATACACTTTTATGTGATTCGAATCGCAAACAAATTCCCCTTAAAAAATACTCAACCAAAAACACTTAAAACACCTAACAATGGTTCAAATTAAAACAAAGTAGAGAAAGTGGTGAGTGGCCCGGTATTGGGAACTGTTCATCACTCATCTATGCTAAAAGACACAAACCAATCATTTCTTTTTCTTTTACCTCGTTGGCACTTAAGGGCAATGTTATTTTCGCTCGAACGCATCGTAGGCCGTCCCTTATGCAAGAGCGCGAACGTTAACTCCGCCCAACTAAAAAACACAAAAACAAAAAGAAAATCTTGAGCCGAGCTACGGTAACTCTGATTCCTAAAAAGGATACGTAGGCAGCAAGGTAGGGCATGTGCGAGTACAATTCTTTCTTTTCCCTACATTTTGCATTCATTCGCATATAGACATAGACATAGTACACACCCTTTTGATAGAAACAAACATAGGTGGATACCATCGAGTACGATGGGCGTGGGGGGGTGCTAATACCTTCCCCTCGCGTAACCGACTCCCGTACCTAGATTCTCTGGTCGCAAGAACTCGTTCTTACCCTTTGTTAGGTTTCTTGGTATTCCTTTCCCTTATGGGATAAATATATTGGTGGCGACTCTATTCATTTTTTCGCGAGCGTGCGACAGTTACGATGGTTAGTAATCTTCATAAATTCGTTATTTGTTTTAATCAAACCTATTGATTACGATAATTAACGACAATTAATTTCCTTCATATTAATAATCCATTTAAAATACAATCAATTTGTTAATGGTTATAATCGAATCGATCGATTAAGATAATTAACAATCCTTTATTAATTTATTAATTGTTTTAATCAAACTAATTGGTTGCGATGGTTAATAATAAAATAATTCAATTCCCAAAACAATTCAAATAATCTATTAAAACACATTTATTTGCTAATGGTGATAATCAAATCAATCGATTAGAATAATTAGCTATTCTTTATTTTATTTGTTAATTATGGTGATCAAACCTATTGATCATCGCGATTAATAGAACATGTTATAATTAGGGTTGTACGCCATATTAAAACACAATTTCTTTTACAAAATTACAAACTACGAATTTCAAAACTGCGATAAGGTAATTCAAAATACCTTCACACATTCATACTAATTCTAAGGCGTACAACCTTGCCCCGAACTACGTAGACTCTGATCCTCCCTAAGGAGGTACGTAGGCACTTGGATAACCAAGGTGAGTCCCCTTCCCCAAAACCTCAATTAGGTTTAAATCTCACTTTTAACCCTATTCGTTTTCTGACATTAGCCACAAACCACAAACCTTACCATAATACTCTTACAAACCTTAAACACAAACCTTAGGAAAGGGTTAAGGGTTCCTAACACCTTCCCTTAACCTGATTATAATAACTTACCCAGATTCTCTATAACTTCGTAGGGTTTCCTATTCGCCCTGGTAGAATAGGTGGCGACTCTAAAATCTAAATTTTTAGGGCAGGTTGCTACACTGATACGTAACACTCGGGGGGGGGGGGGGGAACGAATATCTTATGATGTTATTTTGTTTTGTTCGAATTTTATATGTATTTGAAATATTTTGGAGTTGTTTCTATTAAGTGTTAAAGATGCTATTTCTATTATGTTGGAATACTTATTTATCCGCTGCAATTGTTGAGACCATTATGTTGGATCTAATATATTAATGGAGTATTTGACTCTTTATCTGAAATGGTACTCTGAGATTTGATATATCATGATTATATGTGATGTATGTATGTGTAGAAGTTGAATGTGACATCCTGATGTTGGAAATTTGAAATACTCTGATATTTCCGTGTTATTTATTTTGGGGTAGAATTGGGGTGTTACAAACCTCACGTACTCAAATGGTGTTATTAGCTCCGAAGTTAAGAAGCATCCCATTCAAATGATCCTTGAAGAGTTTGCTAAAGTTTGCAACCTCCCTTGCAACAATCAAGTGTATGAAGAAAGTATGGAACGTTATGAGTTTAATTATAATCTTCGTGCTAATTCCTTCATCATTGGCTTGGTACGCATGATATTCGATTAATTCACTATACATGAACCAGGTTATCTTCCTAATAAAGAGAAACTATAGACATATAAATAGACCAAACATACCTCCAATATAGTTTTTGGCAAACAATATTGAGTGAAATTCCGGTAAGACAGAACTCAGATGTCATATATGGATGTCGTGACATCTGATCTGACATTATAAAACAGACAAGGTAGGCAAAATAAAACAGTGCAGAAAATAAAGAATACAACATAATTGTTCACCCAGTTTGGTTCAATCAACCTACTCTGGGGGCATACCAAGCCAGGGATGAAGTCCACTATTAGCAGTATCAATTCGGAGCTAAACTCCCAGTTTACAACTCCTCACTTAATCACTACCCAATGACCCCTCTATCTGGGTTCTCCCTAGATATGGAATATCTCCATTCTACTCACAATCATAGCAATGATGTCTAGCAGTTAACAACTCAGCCACTGCATCAACGGCCTAATCACCAACAATCTAAATACACAAATAAATACAACTTAAAGTTGCTTCAAAGCTTCCTCCAAGAACAATACTCCTCTTGCCTACAGGCTTCGAGGATCACAATAAACTTATCTTGCTTAACAGCTTCGAGAATCACATATCAGTGACCATCCCATAATTCGGGTGGATCACTTACACGGCTAACCCTAAAAACTACATCTTGTTAATACTTGGCTAGCTAACAACCTAGGTTACAAAGCTTCCTATTTATAACCTATTCCCAACTGGACTTGGGCCTTTAATCAAAACTTTCTTTGCTGTTACAAATCAGCAGAATTCTTCTGCTAAAAGAAAGGTCTTCAATCATAAGTTTCCTAATTTATCTCCATAATTAGAAACTGCATAATCTTCAATATTCTGACTTGATTCTTTTGACCTTTAAATCTGCACCACATAGGATTGCATAATATTCCATAGAATATTCTGCATCTGTTGAGTACATACTGAATCTTCATATTCCAGCTCAGCAGGCGCGTGACAGTTAAATATAACAGCATCTGCTGTCAAATACTGATGTCATGACATCGAGCATGACATCCATAAGACACACAATGTTTTACCACAAAATGCAGCCAACTTAAAAACATCTACATTGAGAAAAATTGGGTCGATCCAATGATCCATCAAATGATGGATAGTAAAAACAGAAACACAACTTTATCGTATAACGAACTAATCTAAAAAATCTGGATGTACTCTAGTTACGATTCAGAGGAGGAGGAATCACAGATCATACGATCAATAATATAAATGAGTACCTTGAGTCAGATGAAGTACCAAATTAAAGATAAGGAAGTCCTCTATACCTCTCTCCAAAGGCACTATCAAGAGCAAGGCAACAAGCAACTAACAATGACTATTCTCCTTCTTCCTCAAACATCCTCAACGACATCTGTGAAGACTAACAATTAATGATAGGGATGCATAGGCGGACAAATTCAAAGTTTCATCACCTCATCAAGACGCTAGAAAATCCAATTTCATATCTCCAATTGTGTCCAATGAGGATGGTGATGAAGAGATGAACCAGTCTTTTTACTAATTATTCTTGCTTTGTTGCTTTTATGTGTTTTTCTCTTTCCTACTACAATTTCCGTTTTGTACTCCAGTTGTTTCAATTAAATAAAATGTTTGTTTTCCCTTTCTAAATGCCTGACTATATGATCAATGTATTTGCATATTTAAATTTATGTCTTGTATCTTTTTTCGTCTTTTTGATTATGATAAAGGGGGAGAAGTATGCTCTTATGGGAGTAGAGTATACTCTCCACTCCTGTGATAGAAATTTAAATACTTTAAATTTATCTCTTTGTCTTTTCTTTTACCACCCTCCTAAAAGATGCCTTATCATTATCAAAAAGGAGATAACGATGAACTATGACTATGTATTTGCATATTTAATTAAAAAGTGATCAAAGCTCATCGATATACAAGATATGCCTTCGACGCTTTGGTGGAGTGATTTTAGACGAATTACTAGGTCATTCTCTTTTGAGTCCATGGCCTGAACAAATACTACTTAATTAATATTATTTGTATTATTTTTAATTTAATTTTCAATTTAATTTTAACTTTTATAATAGAGATGAATACACAAATACTTTTTTTTTAATTGTATGGATTGATTTATTAAATAAGATGTTTTAAGACAGATGGAGTAATATTCTTTCTCCACGAAATGGTTTTATAAGTTACATATAATCAATATAAATATATAAAATGTAAAGTACCTGATAAAACCATAATTAACCTTCTGATTATAAGCTTAAACTGTTCTAATTCCAGGGTTAAAATGGACTAATTAGACAATCCTTGATTTATATTGATTTGACAATAAATGCCGCTGAGGTGTCAACACCAAACTTATTCCAACCATTTTTATTTATTTTAATTATAATATTATTCCATTAGATGATTAGGATTTCCAATAGCTGTGTTTTATTGTTCCACTCCATTTGAAATTCAAAATCCTAAACCTAAACTTAAAAACTTATTTTTCACGCATTATTAAAATTTTCTGTCATTACCTATGTTATTGCTATCATCCAGACTAACTTTACATGTTCCAAGCAATTACAAATAAATGAGTATTAATAACAATTTTTCACATTTACACGCTATTTACACGCTAGGGATCTGAAAGGGAGGGTTTAGAGAATACAAACAACTAATCTTTCTCATCTTATTTTCATTCCTCCTCTCAATATCCAATTTTTTTTCCTTCAACCTCCAGCTGAAATAAATTTACAATCTGTGAAAACCCTCCTTCTTCTTCTTCTTTTTTTGATTTTCCATACCAATACTAATTTATATAGTTGTGGTGTTTGTTTCTGTTTCCAGATCCAGAAGCCATAACACTCAACTTCACCGGCAAAGCCATAACATGTCGTGGATGCTCCGGCAACAACGAAAGTCGCAAGAAAGTTTATGTGGGTCTTTTTTGTGTTTTGGACTCCCTTGATTTTCCATTTCATTTCAAATCAGAATTGATTTTCATACAGTGACCCACTTCTGACTCTTCTGCATTTCTATAATTTTCAATTTTCACTTCCAATTTTCTAATATAACTTTTTTGGTTTCAGGATTTGGCTTTATTTGAGTTGATATATTTATGTTGATTCTTGCTACGGGATGATTTATTGGGTTTACACCTATTGATCAAAGTACGAGAATTTAAAATTTCTGTATGCTCTTTCGTTTCCATATCCCCTGACATTTGTTGTTTAAAATTTGTTGCAGTATTGTTCTATTTTGCATCTATTCACTGACAGTTAATATTAGTATTTGAATTCTTCAATTGGAGATGCAAAATCAGAGGTACATGTTTTTCATTGTTTAAATATTATATTTAAATTGCTTCGGTGTCGTAACTTAATTCTTAATGATAAGAAACATGGTAATTGGCTGCGGATCTTCATAATAGGTTGGTGGCCTTTTATGGGAAAAAAAAGCTAAATTAAGGTGGGAATGCTTCTTTGACTATGAAATTTCCTTTGTCATCTGTGTATACATTCACATGAGTATTTTTCTGCAAATATGTTGTCTTCATTTTTTTTTCCGAATGAATCATTTTGAAAGGTTTTTCTTTCTTTAATTGAATCAATATCCTTAAACTATCACAACTGAAATATAAATTGTTCTATTTCAACTATTTCATCTTCCTGAATTATCATCTTTAAACTATTGAATTTAATTGAAACAGTTCATTTTGAAGCATAACTTTTGCCATTAAACTGTTTCATCTTCCTGCAACTTTTACAATTGAATTTTTATGATATATGCATTTTTATGATCTTCATGATTTTTGGTTTCTAATGATGGTTAATTTCATAGCACTGGTGCATAACCTATTACAAGTTTCTATTATTATTGTTTGAGAAACACTATGAATTATTTTGATTGAAGTAGGAAGTCTTTCGGTGAAAATGTTGTCGGATACTTTGCATATTCGGAAAAAGGATTCAAGCAGCATCTCTGTGTATGATTGAATAGAAAATGGAGTTTAGAATCAGAAGCATTGGAATGAAATATATTGTACCGATGAAAACCATCATTGGAATTATAGTGATCGAGAATAGTTGCAAGAATGGAATTGAGTGTGTTCAAGAGTCAATCTTTTTTTTAGGTTTCATATTGCATTTGAAATATTATGAAATAAACTTCTAATTTTTTTATATTTATGTCGATAGATTAACTGTTTTTTTCCATGTGTTGCTCATATTCAGCTTAATTGTATTTTCATAGACAATAATATTATCTTTTTAAACATGTTTGAAAATGTAAATATTTTGTGTCTTCATCTATTTTAAGAAGTTTAAGTAAATGATAAATAGTTTTACGGTAACGGATTTTAAACTTATAGTTTTGATCTATCAATTAAGAAATATTTTATACAATTTTTTTATTTTGATATTATAGTTTAATTTATATTCTAATTTATGCGACTAAATTACATATTGTAATTTATGTTCCAAAGTAAAAATGCAAAGTTGAAATTTTTTATAATAAAATTTGTATTCTAATTTAAACGGGTTAATTTATATATTTTATTGTAATTTTTTAAAAATATTTTGGTGGGTTGACTTAGGACTATATTGTTAAAGTAATTTATTGATAGTTATTTTAAATTTAATTTTGATGATTTAGTGCCATAAATCATACGTTTCTATGTATTTTTTCGGGTGTCATCTTATTATTTTTTATCCAAATAATCATAATTTTTTTAATGAAGAATTAGTGAATTTTGCCAAAGTAGACACAAGAGAACGCTTCACTAACTATTTTTACAATTACATCTAAGAAAACTATCATTTATAATTTTTTATACTATATAAAATTTCTTAATTAAAATTATATGTTTTTTAAACTTATAAAATTACTAAAAGAAAATAAAATCTTTTCAAATTAACTTTATAAGGGTAATCATGATAAAAAAATGATAAATGATATTTATGGAAATCATGATAAAAATATGATAAATCATATTTATGGAAAAAATATGTTAACGGTTTTCAAGATAAAATAATGATAATAAAAAAAAATTATTAATATAGAAATAAAAAATGATTTTTATAAATTTATTTAAAAATGATTAATAATTAAAAATGATTTTTATAAATTTATTTATAAAATATCATGAACGGGGCAAATCATATCATGTATAAATGACATGATATAAAAAAAAACTTATCTCCTTCTAATTTAATATTACTTATTTTTGTTACAAATCTGTTAAATAAAAGCAAATATAATTTAATATTAAACCTGATTTACAATTTTTTAAATATAGTTTTATTTTTAGTATTCAAAATTTACGTGGTTGTTATTATTAAATTTATTTAAATTTTCTTTTTAAAATTTTAGTAATATATTAACTATGATTCAAAATATAATAGAATATAATAATTTATGTTAAAAGTTCAATTTATCAAAAAATATTAGTGTTTTTTATGATAAAACATTATCATTTATACTAAAAAAATGATATAAATATTTATTTTTGATAAAAGAATACGATACAATTATGATAGAAAATACATAATTTTGTCATGAAAAAGAAAAATTATTAATTTTACATTTCTACAATTATATATTATCATTTTATTTGATTATAGTACACATAACATAAAGTCTTATCAATACATCAAAAATAAATTTTGTCTTTATATAAAAATGTAGAAAATAATATACATTAATTGTAATTATTATGATTTTTTTTGGACAATAATGAACATGAGCAATTCTTTAAATTTCCAATATAGAGTCATAAACATGTGATTTGATATTTTGATTATGATAATAAAACAATTATTTTAATATCCTTATTTAGAATGACATTGCGCGACCACACGGGTAGTTAATTTTTTCATTTTTTTTTCAATTTTAATCTTCAATTTTATTTGATTGACGAAAAATAGTCTGTCTACTTTAAATTTAAAAAGTTTTGATCCTTTATTACGTTTTAATATAAAAGTGATGATATTTTTTGATTTTTTTAATTTATATTTTTATTTACAAAATTTTACAATAAATTTATATATGATTTTTTGCTATTATGAATATTGTTATTGAAGATTAGGTTATACGTTTGATTTTAATCTTCGTATTGAATTTGCATGAGTTACATAATTTATTAAAATTTTTGACGGGTATTGTTCTATATTTTAGATTTGTAAAATTTATAAATTGAAAATTTGACGGAGAGTTGTCATACATTTTAGGTTTGGAAAAATAGACTAATATCTAAAATAGATTTAATAAATTTTTAGAATTAACTCATTTGAATTTGCTGGTTATTAGGAAGATCCTAAAGTCCCACATTGGTTGGAGATAGAGCATTGAAAGAGTATATATAGAGGGACACTCCTCACCTTACCAACCGATTTTGTAAGGATGAGTTAGGTCAAACTCTAATATGGTATCATAGCCTATCGATCGGACCATGGGCCGCCCACCGTTAATATCCACGCACCAAGCCCAAAAAGAGTGCTGGGCGTGAGGGGGTGTATTAGGAAGATCCTAAAGTCCCACATTGGTTGGAGATAGAGCATTGAAAGAGTATATATAGAGGGACACTCCTCACCTTACCAACCGATTTTGTAAGGATGAGTTAGGTCAAACTCTAATACTGGTAGATGTGAACGTATCTGCGATATACCTCTATCTTTAAACTATTTACTTATCTATACAATTTACCTTTTTAAATGTATAATTGATACATGTAATGTGAATTCATACGGGACCCGTGCGATAGCACGGGTTTCTTACTAGTCTTTATTAATATCAAGTAAATTAACCATAATTATTCAATTAAAAAAATATCGCACGGGTTTCTTACTAGTCTTTATTAATATCAAGTAAATTAACCATAATTATTCAATTAAAAAAATTAATTTATTTTATAATGACCCCAACTTGTATCTGCTGCGATAGTAACAACGTTGAATCGCTCGATTCAAGGAAGATCAACAACACCCAATAAAAGAGTATATTTGTCGACTATCTTACATAAATAAATGTGTAAATGATCAATTTAGACAGAAAGAAATATTAATTTACAAATTTCAATACAAGTGCAGTATTGCTCGGAATTCAAGTCTAAGAACTCACGGGTATACAATCACTGTTTTGTGAGAACATAGGCTGAATGTATGTCATTTTGTCTTAATCAAAAGTACTTGATTTTTTGTATTTATCCAATGGTAGTAATTGGTAAATACTCCTTTTATAAGAAAAATTCATTTGATATTGTACGGAAAAATTTAGTGTTTTTCATTTTTTTGGAAAAGTAACGATAGCATTTAAAAAAAAAACACAAGTAATGCTAGGATGTAGTTTAATTGAACATTATATTTAATTTGGTTTAAATATTTTAAAGATCTATTCAAGAGCTCTTAAATTAGATGGTAAAAAATTTCTTTCAGCTTAATCAATGATTTTAGATTTCAATCCAGCTATCTGTATGAACCATGTAAAATTTTATTGAGGGAGAGTTTTGTCGCTGACTGTGGTCCTCTCTGACTTGAATATTTAATTTATGTGGTTGTGCGTTAATTTCTACCGTAAAAATATGTTAGAGGTTCTCATAAATAAACCATAATTCAATTTTAATTTTTAATTTTTTTAAGCGTTAAATATATTTTTGACCTTTATAAATATCTCAAATTTTAATTTTAGTGCCTACTAAAAAAAATGACATAATTAGGTGCTTACAAAAATTTTATCCATGCAAGTTTAGCCAATATTATTTTTAAAAATTTTGAAAATTATTTAATTACTCATCATATCTTACTTCTGAGATTAGCCCATCGATTTTAACTCATCTTTTAAATTCTGACATGCAGACAAAATATTCAGGCGTATTGATAGGCATAAGTGTCTCGTACAAAGAAGCAAGAGACTTGATGATATCAATTGGTCTCATATAGACAAGGAGACATTAATAATTTTCATAGTAAAATATTATGCAATTTGTCTTCTTAGGATAATTTCAATAAAGTTTGGTCTTTTTTCTAAGAATTGTTGGATTTTTTTATAAAAACCTTCAAAACGCAAATACATTAATAGTAAAAAGACTCTCAAGTATCAAATTTAAGTAGTAAAACAAATTGTGAGAAACTATCATTAAGATTTTTTACCATCTCAAACATACAATCATTTGATTCATACACATGCTTGATTCGGTTCATTTTAAAAAAATGAAAAACATAGTTTTAAGCATGCAATATCTAAAATAAATAAATATTTAATTTATTTTATAATATTATTTACATTGCGTGAGATTCATCTTTTAAGAGTGTTTTTATAAAAAATAGATGTTAACTAAACACACCAAAAAGGACAAAACTTCTTAAAAAGAGTTATTTGATATATTTTTTTAATTAAATTTTTTAAAGAGAGTTATAACATGTAATTTTTTTTTTTAAATTGTTAAAATATAAAAAAAATCATTTTAACATTGCTATTCTAAAAAAAAGCTTAAAAATGACAACGGTGTTATAAATAAATATTATTGTTGATGTCCATATATATTCTTATCTTTCATCACTACAACATTTTTCCTCTTTAGCAACATTTGAAAGGTGTAGCCAGAAATGGAAAAAATGTTGCCTAAGAGAATAGGGGACGATTTCCAATCGTCCTCTGTGCGAGCGTTGCCTAATGTTTTAGGGGACGTTTATTTTCACTTTTTGGCTACAATTTTCTAAAACGTCCCCTAAAATACAGGAAAAGGGGACGTTTTCTTTCCCATCTTAGGCAACATTTTGAAGGTGTTGCTAAAAAATTCAATGACTGCAAATCGTTTCCTAAAAGTGGTAGTCTGGAAACACTCTAAGGAGTCGATTTTCAAATGTTGTCATATTTGGTAACAATTACAAATTGTTCCCTAAAAATGAAATAGAGAGAAGGCTTTGTAAATATACCTAAAAATTACGAGGAATACTTTTTACCATATTTTTCATCAAATAAACAATTCAAACAATAATTACATCAAACTTAAATTGTATGTACTACAAAAAGCGTGTTAATAAAATATACAAACATTAACTCAAATACACACAATAAACACAAAATGTATAACATTACTTAATCCTACAAATTTAACACTTAGAAGTTTAAGTCTAGCAAAATGACAAAATACAATTTGATGCTTAAGTAGAAGCCTAAAACAACAACATCCAACTCATCAAAATTTATCGAACTCATTGTCATCTCCATCATCCTCTTCATCATCTATGCTAGGTCATGATCACCTAAGTCATCCTCTTGAAATTACCAATGTCGCCCTCATCACTTAAGTCGTCGCTCACACCTTTCTGCATAAGAAAATGAAAAAACTTATTAAACGTTTAATTAACATCAATCTAATCAGGGATTCAACTAGAAGATATCTTCAATGATACCCCTACAAGAGTCGTCCTCTTGAAATTTGCCACTCGCGCCATCGTCCTCATCATCATCACCTATGTCGTTCTCATCACTTAAATGGTCCTCCTCCTTGGCCCATATTTGGTTGCATTGCATATATATCTCGTCGCAGAATTGCTTCTTCGGTCAGTCACAACTATGAAATCTATTATCTTATCACATTAGCGCTTAAATAACTTCAACAATCTTTCCTTTATACCTGTCATGAAGAGAGAATCGAGAAGTTACACATTATAAAATTTGATTTTTTTAATAGACAACAAAAATAAATAAATTAAATCAGTGATTTAATTTTTTTTTCTTTTCATAGAAACAAACTTAATGAATTTCATTTATAATAATAGTCTTAATATAGGGTGAACAATGTTTAAAAAACTTGATGACTAGCAAAAAAAACTTGATAAAAAGAAACCATGTAAAATCATGAAAGACTTAAAGAGTACTAATGAAACTTGGATCACAACAACATAAAAGCATGATTGTAAAAGCAATACTCAACATAAATCACCCAAAAATAAAAACACTCACATTCAATGGACATCCAAAAAAAATTTCCTTGCTAATCTTCCACAAATCCTTGTCGTAATCTCCCGTAGACTATGAGAGATACAGAACCACATGCTAGCTTGTAAAATTCTACCTAAAACTTGAAACAAGTAAATCACAAAAACATTCATGATTAACCAAGGTTATTAAATCATACATAAATCACACATCACTGCTTAACAAAGGTAATTAATAAAGATCCTAAAGTTCAATCCTAGCAAATTTTGAGTATCTGACTAAGCATGAAGCAATTACTACTACTTTACTACAGTATATTCCAGAATAATATTCTAGTTTTAAATTTAATCAACTAATAGTTACTAAATCAAGAGACACTAGAACAACATAAATCAAGTGAAATGAACATAAATCAGAAATTATAGTAGTCAAATTAAAGTAGTGTTGAAGGTGAGTGTTGTCTTTCGCATCATGAATATTTATGGTTTGCTCAATTCAACGGAAGCTGAATATAATGGAGAATGCCTAAAAGCTACTACACAAGCCCACAAGCCTAAGTCATGTAAAAGCATAAATTAGATTCAAACCATTAGACAACATGCAGTTATATATACCTTACTGCCAGAAAATTCATTAACAATTGATTTGGATTTATCACCATTTGGAACTTGTAAATTCAATTCATTATTTAAACATAGATGATGGATTAGTCTGTACTTAGAATTTTGAAACAAGATACATAATCCTACACTAATGATGGATTAATCCTATTCCTTAGCTACAACAAACAAAGATGGCCACAAGATGGATTAACCATAGTATTTAGAAATGGAAAATAGTAAAGAAGCAGAATCAAAACAGAATATAAAAGAAGATAAGAGATTAATCAATATAACCTAACAAGAGATGAATCTAACAAAATTGATGGATAACTAAGATAAATAGCATTATCACTTACCGAAAAATGAATAAGCAAACAAGACAGAACACAACCGACACAACTACAACAACATGATGATCGGAGATAGACTCACAACAACGATCGGTAACACATAGTAAAACGGCGCCGACACAACAACGACCGGTGACACAGAGCAAAACGGCACCGACACAGCAATAGCACTTCGTTGTTTTTGTTGTTAGTAGCAAATTAGGTTTCAAACACAATGTCTCTCTCTTTCTTTGTGTGAACCGGTCCGTTCTGTGTGGGCTTGGACTTTGGATAAGTCACTTGAATTGTTTTTGTTTTTTTCTTACTGGAATTATTTTCATGTTTTTTATTGAATTTTTCTTTATGTTTTTTGTTGAGTTTTTTTTGTGTTTTGCTGAATGTTTTTATCTATAATATAATATTTTAAATTAAATAGATTTATATATTTAGAGAAAATGTTAAATAAAATGTTACGAAGAGGGAAAGTTGCCGCCTAATCTTTTGTTGTTTAAATATTTATGTAACATTTAAAAAATGTAATCTTTTATTAAGAATAATGCAACAATGTAAAATTGTTCCCATAAACACTTAAAGGTACATTTATTAGTTATTGCCTGAGATAAATTATAGGTACATTTAAAAATCGTTCCCAAAAATATTTTAGGGAACATTTGTGAGTTGTTGCGAAAATTGTGTTGGCAATAGACAAAAATTGTTGCCTAAATATTTTTTAGGCAACAATTTACACATGTTGCATAAAAAAGTGTTGCTAGAAGCAATAAATATTGTAGTGCATCTTCATATTCCCTATTAAGTGGTATAGTAAGGTTATCATTTTTCACCTTCCTAATATCTTATAAATAGAGACCACTTTGCAAAATAAAGTTATCTAGTTGAAAGATGATAATATAATATTACTTTTTCTCTTCTTATCACTCGATAAAGTTTGATTTATTGCTCAATGATTTACAAAAGACCTAAGATTGATTTTGATAAAACATATTCACCTATAGTGGATTCAATCGATTTTTGATAATTAATTAGCCTTGTAACACATGAAGGGCTTAATTTGAACATGATAGATGTAATGACATCTTATTTATATGGTTCACTTAATAGTGACATTTACGTGAAACTCCCTGAAGGGTTCAATGTACCAGATGCACACAACTCCTAATCTCGAGAACGCTACTCCATAAGATTGAACAAGTCTCTCTATGGGCTGAAACAGTCTGAACGAATGTGGTATAATCGCCTCAGTGAATATTTGCTTAGAGAAGGATATACAAATAACTCCATTTTTTCTTGTATTTTTATAAAAAGATCAGGAAAGGAATTCCCAATAATAGCTGTCTATGTGGATGACATAAATATTATTGGAACTCCTGAAGAGCTCCCAAAAGCTATGAGGTGTTTAAAGAAAGATTTGAGATGAATGACCTAGGAAAGGCAAAATTATGTCTAGGTTTGCAAATTGAGCATGTGGACAAAAGAATATTTGTACATCAAGAAGGCTATATAGAAAAGTGTTGAAATGATTCTATATGAACAAATGTCAGATGTTGCCTACTCCAATATGGTTGTTAGATCATTAGATGTGGAGAAATATCTTTTTAGGCCTCGAGAACAGGATACAAATTGCTTGGTCCGGAAGTACCATATCTTAGTGCAATTGGAGTACTAATGCACCTTGCTAATTATACACTGAAGGATAGAAAAACACTTAGAAAGGGGGGTTTGAATAAGTGTAGTCTAAAAACTTGAACGATAAAAACAATTTGCACAGTTATTTTTATCCTGGTTCGTTGTTAACTAAACTACTCCAGTCCACCCCCACGGAGTGATTTACCTCACCTGAGGATTTAATCCACTAATCGCAACAGATTACAATGGTTTTCCACTTAGCCCACGACTAAGTCTTCTAGAGTATCCTGATCACAACCTGATCACTCCAGGAACAAATGCTTAGACACAAGCTAAGACTTTCTTAGAGTATCCTGACCACCACGTGATCACTCTAATTACAACTGCTTAGACACAAGCTAAGACTTCCTAGAGTATCCTGATCAACACTTGATCACTCTAGTTACTTACAAATTAATGTAATCAATTCTAAGAGTATTACAATTGCTTCTGAAAAGCTATAATCACAACAGTGATATTTCTCTTAATGTTTAAGCTTAATCTCACTAATATATTACAACAGCAATGTAGTGAGCGATGATGAAGATGAAGTTTCTGAGCTTTGAGTTGAACAGCGTTTCAGCAAGTTTTTTAGAATAAGTTCGTTCAGAATTGGTAACCTTGCTTCTCATCAGAACTTCATATTTATAGGCACGTGAGAAGATGACCGTTGGGAGCATTAAATGCTTTGCGTATTCTGTACAGCATTGCATTTAATGTTTCACTCTTTTGTCAACTACCTCGAGCCTTGTTCATGTTAGAACAAGATTTGTTCTGATCAATTATCTTAGTTTTGATGATAACAATAATATGAATTTTGCTTAAGATAATATGGTACTCTAATCCAATGCAATTTCCTTTTCAGGAAATATATAAAGAGTATGCATAATTCAGCGCTCAGAAGCTTTGTCTCAAAGGGTTCAGCATGCAACATCAGAACATGGTCTGGCAAGACATCAGAAGATGGTCGAAGCAGAATCAGAACATGGGTCTATGGAAGCATCAGAAGAACATGAGATCAGAAGCACTGAAGTTCTGATGGTATCACGCACAGAAGCACTTCAAGGTCAGAAGATCAGAAGATGCTTTGCACCAAGCTGTTTGACTCTGATGATATTCAAACGTTGTATTCACAAACATCAGATCAGAAGGAAGTACATGTGGCAGGCTACGCTGACTGACAAAAGGAACGTTAGAAGCTATTAAAGGCAACGTCAGTAGACACAGCGTGAACAACGCTCGAGGTAGTTGACAAAAGCGTATAACATTAAATGCGATGCTGTACGGAACACGCAAAGCATTAAATGCACTCAACGGTCATCTTCTCCAACGCCTATAAATATGAAGTTCTGATGAGAAGCAAGGTTAACGAACTAACACAATTTCTGTGAATATTAACTTGCTGAAACACTGTTCTATTCAAAGCTCAGAATCTTCATCTTCATCAAAGCTCACTACATTGCTGTTGTAATATATTAGTGAGATTAAGCTTAAACGTTAAGAGAAATATTACAGTTTGTGATTATAGCTTTTAAGAAGCAATTGTAATACTCTTAGAATTGATTACATTAAGTTGTAAGGAACTAGAGTGATCGTGTGGATCAGAATACTCTAGGAAGTCTTAGAGGTTATCTAAGCAGGTTGTAACTAGAGTGATCGTGTGGATCAGAATACTCTAGAAAGTCTTAGAGGGTATCTAAGCAGTTGTTCCTGGAGTGATCAGTGTGTGATCAGAAGACTCTGGAAGACTTAGTTGCTGACTAAGTGGAGAACCATTGTAATCCGTGCGATTAGTGGATTAAATCCTCAGTTGAGGTAAATCATCTCTGCGGGGGTGGACTGGAGTAGTTTAGTTAACAACGAACCAGGATAAAAATAACTGTGCAATTTATTTTTATCGGTCAAGTTTTTAAAGCTACACTTATTCAAACCCCCCCTTTCTAAGTGTTTTTCTATCCTTCAATTGGTATCAGAGCGCCGGTTCTAAGGTGCAAGCACTTAACCGTGTTTAGAAAAGATTTAGGAAGAGAAAAACGCTTCAGTAAAAGATGGCTGATGAAACTGCAAAGTCTACATCTACGTCTGGCTCTGCTGAGCAACACAACGGTAACAATGGTTATACTAGACCGCCGGTATTTGATGGTGAAAACTTTGAATACTGGAAAGATAAACTGGAAAGTTACTTTCTTGGTCTAGATGGTGATCTATGGGATCTTCTGATGGATGGTTACAAACATCCGGTAAATGCCAGTGGCGTAAAGCTGACAAGGCAAGAAATGAGTGATGATCAGAAGAAGTTTTTCAGGAATCATCATAAATGCAGAACTGTTTTGCTGAATGCTATCTCTCATGCTGAGTATGAGAAGATATCTAACAGGGAAACGGCCTATGACATATATGAGTCCTTGAAAATGACTCATGAAGGAAATGCTCAAGTCAAGGAGACTAAAGCTCTTGCTCTAATCCAGAAATATGAAGCCTTCAAGATGGAGGATGATGAAGACATTGAAAAGATGTTTTCAAGATTTCAAACTCTTACTGCTGGATTGAGAGTTCTTGACAAGGGATACACCAAGGCTGATCACGTAAAGAAGATCATCAGAAGCCTACCCAGAAGATGGGGTCCTATGGTGACTGCATTTAAGATTGCGAAGAATCTAAATGAAGTCTCTTTGGAAGAGCTGATCAGTGCCCTGAGGAGTCATGAAATTGAACTGGATGCAAACGAGCCTCAAAAGAAAGGTAAGTCTATTGCATTAAAATCCAATATCAAGAAATGCACTAACGCTTTTCAGGCTAGAGAAGAAGATCCTGAAGAATCAGAATCTGAAGAAGAAGATGAACTGTCCTTGATCTCCAGAAGGCTAAATCAACTCTGGAAGAACAAGTAAAGGAAGTTCAGAGGCGTCAGAAGTTCAAAGAAATTTGAACGTGGAGAATCTTCTGATGACAGAAGATTTGACAAGAAGAAGGTCATGTGCTATGAATGCAATGAGCCTGGACACTTCAAGAATGAATGTCCAAAACTTCAGAAGGAAAATCCCAAGAAGAAGTTTCATAAGAAGAAAGGTCTTATGGCAACCTGGGATGAGTCAGAAGATGATTCAGACTCTGAAGATGAGCAGGCTAACTGTGCGCTGATGGCGACAGAAGATGACGGATCAGAATCTACATCAGAATCAGATTCTGAAGAGGTATTTTCTGAACTTACTAGAGATGAGTTAGTTTCCAGTCTAACAGAACTTCTGGAATTCAAGTCTCAGATCAGTCTCAAATACAAAAAGCTGAAAAAGCTATTTGAATTTGAAACGAAGAAGCTTGAGTTGGAAAATTCTAAATTAAAAGAAAAAGTTTTAAAATTATCCAATAATGTTGGATCTCCTTCTGATTCAGAAAAATCCACTCCTAGTCTAAACCATATTCTGAAAGAATATGATTTAAGTTTCAGGAAGTTCTTATCTAGAAGTATTGGCAGAAGTCAGCTAGCTTCTATGATATATGCTGTGTCTGGAAACAAAAGAGTCGGCATTGGTTTTGAGGGTGAAACCCCATACAAACTTGAACCTGTTGATGAAATGAAAATCACATACAAGCCATTGTATGATCAGTTCAAGTATGGCCACTCCCATGATATTAGGCACACTTCACATGCTCAAAGTTTTCACATTACACACACTAAGAAGCATGTGACACAACCTAGGAAATATCATGAAACTCACATTAAGAATTATCATGCTGTTCCTCCTTCTGCTTACAATGTTAAACCCAAGTTCATTCAGAACTTGAGGAGAACTAACAAGAAAGGACCCAAGAAGATGTGGGTACCAAAGTAAAAGACTATCTCTTTTGCAGATTCTCTTGGCGACAAAAAAGATAAAAGTCAACATGTCATGTCACCTGGACTCAAGTTGGTCTCAACACTTGAAGGGAAGAAGGACTGTCTTCCAAGTTCTGGTACTTAAGTCTGTTGAAGAAACTATGTTCGTAGGAGATCAGAAAAGCAAGTTTATTAGTCTTGGAACCATCTGTTTTGTTTGTTTCTAAAGCAATGGTGTTTCGTTCTTGATTATTCTGAATGCTCTAAATGCTACAGAATATACAATATTGAAACATTTATTGTGGACGAATCAATAAATATCTGGTTTGATGATAAACTTGTTTCTGATGAAACAAAGCAGCTTAAGAATTTCTGCAGATACAGTTTTGTCTTATCAGAAGCTGCAGAACAAAGAAGTGAATCTCCAGAAGCTGTGTATATCAGAAGTAATGGATCAGAAGATCATTCAGATTTACATCAGCACACTTCAGAAGGAGTGTTTCCAGAAGAGAAACTTGATCAATTCAGAAGCAGTGATCGGAATCAGAAGGCGTAAAGCCTATTGAATATTTCACACCTGTCATCCATTATCTGATGATGAACACGTGTCTCTACGGTCAGTACGAAGCGTGCAGTTGAAAAGACGCCGACCTAGGTAACTATAAATCATTTCTTTTACCACGATCTCTCTCCTCACGTCACTCGTCATTTAATGAAAATGATTTCTTTTGATTCTGAAACTATTCATTTTGTTTATTTATTCTTTTTCATTCTCTATTTTTATATTCGTCTCCTTATATTCTTTTCAAATCATATCATATATCTTTTTCGCTCCCTTGTCTCTCTTTATTCTTGCATTCTCTTGTTTGAAAAGTTCTTAGCCGTTTTCTAAAACCCTAATCGAAAACCCAGTTTTCTTTTCTTGTTCGTCTTTTGTTCATTCTGCATCCATGGCTGCCTTCTCATCCCAAAATGTTGATACATCTGTTCCTCACCATCTCCAAGAAGAAATTTTGCAACTTACTCCTGTTGTTGCATGCTCTATTCCCAAGGACAAATTAGAAGTTCTATGTGAACTTATTGTTGATTTTGACAACCTTGAAGAACATGAATTTCATCTTAAAGAAGACATCATCTTTCAAGGATGGACCTCGTTGTTTGCTGAGTTCGTTGGCCCAGTTTATCCGGATCTTGTCAAGGAGTTCTGGGCACATGCTGTGGTTGCTCCAAAATCAATACTTTCTTTCGTCCATGGAAAGTTTGTTGTTATTACTGAAAACATCCTAAGAGTGATGTTTGATCTGAAAAACCCTGAAGGGGCTTTTGAGATTGATCAAAGGGCAGATTTGGGAGATGTTCTATCCACTCTCTATCCAAATGTCAAGAAAACAAAGAGCGTCAAGGATTTGAGAGACGTCTACAAAATCTGGACAAAGATCCTTCTTGGGTGTTTCTACCATAGGAAAGGAACACATGCCTCGGATTTCATCAATAATGAGCAAAGGTATATTCTTTATTGCATTGCCACTAAGAAGAAGGTTGATGCGATCTACATCATCTTCAACCATTTGTGGAAAGCAGTAAAGGATTCCAGAAACGCTTTCAGAGAAAAAGGTGGAACAATCATTCCTTTTGGAAGGATTATTTCAAATCTTTTGGTGCATTCAAAGATTGTTGAAAGCTTGGAATCTGAAGGTATTGTGAAAGACCTTGCTGTCACATCTGGGGCTTGTCTGAATGCATTCACTTTGAAGAAGATGAAAGTAATTAAGGCTATCAGTAAGACTCCCCAACCTCTTGCTGATACAAGAATCAGAAGAGCACCTGTTCTTGCTGAGTTTGAAACTTTCTTCAACTGTGAGGTACCTGTAGTCAGAATTAGGTATCTGTTATCACAAGAAGAAAATAAATATCTCAAAAATCAAGAGAAGGGTGCTCCAATGAAAATAAATAAGAAGAAGGAAGAAAGGACTAAAAGAAAGCATGATTATCCTTCTGCTGTCTCTAAGAAACAAGATGTTTCTAAAGAGGTCATTGCAAAGGTTGCTAAGTCTGTCTCTGATGAGTTTGAGAAGAAAGGGAAAGAAGCTGTTGAGAAGAAGAAAACAAGAAAAAGGAAGATGATTCTTCAAGAGTCTGATGAAGAAAATGTCTCTCAAGAGGCTGAGAATCAATCAGAAGTTCTGGCATATGTCAGAAGGAAAGAAATCTCTAGCGGCAAAGCAAAGATTATTGAAGAGCCGAAGAGTAAGAAGAAAAAGAAGACTGAGGATGTGGCCAAAGCTTTTCTGAGAGGTTCCAAAGGTATATGCATTTCTGAACCTGATTCTGCTCCTGCTGTTCGTTCAGAAGTTGCACCAATAGAGGTTGTCCCTACACCTGAACCAGAAAAAGCCACATCAGAATCACCTGTTTTTGTCCATGTTCTTACACCTCCATCTTCTCCTATAACCATTCCTTCCTCTCCACCTACCATCAATCCTGTTCTGGATATACCACCCCTTCAAACTCTCTTTCCATCTCAACCTTCTCCCAATGCCACCTTTGAACATACTCCCTCCACCTCTCAAAACAACCTTTGTGATTCTCCTCTTCCAACCTCTGCATCACATGAGCAGCTGCTCCGTGATTGCAACTACACTCCCAAGCCTCGTCCTGAAGCTGAAGTGGTAGTGTTAGATTCTGATACTGAAGCAGAATCTTCTTATAGGTTGGATAGAGAACCTCATCCGTACTTCACTTCCAACCCTGCCTTTTCAAAAACCCAAATAAAATTCCGCCCTGTATACCCTATTGGTGTAGTTTTTGAAAAAATAAAGAGGAATCTCAGAAGTATCTTTGATACTCTCAGAATTGCTGAAAGTTCTGGATTGAATGATGTTGCTATGCGGAACTTCTGGAGGATCTTTCGCAGAGAATCAGATGCTCTGTTTTTAGAACTTCAGGAAGCCTGTGTAGCTGCTGCCCCACGGCCTCGTGGAATTCTGAGGAATTATGAAGACTTCTGGTTTGCTAGTCTCAAAGGAAGACATCTGTTGGAAGAGAAGCCCTTCTTGGATGAGATGGAACAATTAAGACTGGCTGCTGAAATGGAAGCAAATCCATGCAGGGATATTGTTATCTTTATTCCTGATTATCCTGTTCTGCTCGGAGACTTCAAAACTCTCTTTATCTATCTGAGGGAAAACCCTTCTGAGAAAGACCCAAGCTTGGTCATTCCAGAAGTTGTTGACCCACCAGAAGTTGAAGGTCCTTCTGCTCCCAGGAATCTAGCTGCCATTCTTCAGGCACTTGAGAATGGAGACTCGGAAATTCTTGCTGCAGAATATGGAGATGCTTCTATGCAAGAAGCAAATGTTGAAGATCATGTTGCTGAATCAGATCCTGTTGAGGAAATCCCTGCAAATGATCTATCCATGGAAGCTACAGATCAAGTTGCTATTCCTGTGGTTGAAAGCGGTGAAGCTTCTTCTGATGAATCTTCTCGTCTTGCAAGGACTCTGGAAGAAATTCAGAAGAGACAGGATGAGCAAAGCTCACTCAATGCTGAGTTTAGAGCTTTCATGGTGAGGCAAGATGGACACAACAATGAGGTTCAAGAGATGCTGGCCAAGATCCTGTCAAGGCTAGGGCCATCTTAGATTGAGTCTGTGTTGTTTCTTTCTTTTCGTTGCATCTGTTTTTGTGCATCTGATCTTACTTATCTTCATGTACTTCTGTACCTGATGTTTGAACTTCAATGAAATCATCTTCTTCCTCCGTGTGTTTCTTTTTGATTGTCTCTGAATCTTTTCTGTTTTTTTGATGATATGACAAAAAGGGGGAGAAATATGTGATAAATGATTTGATTTAATCAGTTGCTTTCACTAACAAGAACTGCAAGTTCTATATGGTTTAAGTGTTTTGCAGGTATAAAGAAGTGAAGAGAATCTTCAAAGCACACAAGAAGCAAAACCATAAGAAGCGTTATTCTGTAAAAAGAATAAGCTTATGGAAACTGAAGCAAGCTGAGTGCTGTCAAGCTTCAGAAATCAGAAGCAAGAAAGAAGAATGATCAGAATTTCTGATAATAGAATTTGATCCAAAATTTGTCTATTTGCTCTGACAAAATTCCATTTGCTCTGATACATTATTTTAGCCTATATGGCTCTGATACATATCATGTGTTCTAATATACATTTTATGTTCTGACTCGTTCATGCTGACTTTTGTCGTTTAGTTTTTGTTCTGTAACATTTCAGGATGTAGAGATGCTCTGATGATGCTCTGGTACATTCAACAATGTTCTGATACAAATCTAGCATGAAGTGATGTTGGTAGAAATTCAAAGCTCTGAAGCTATCCGAGGGAAGCAGAAATCAGAAGCTGTGAATGTTCTAAAGATCCAGAAAACTCAAGTTCTGAAGCTGTCCTAAATGGAAGCAGAAATCAGAAGCTGTGAATGTTCTGAAGATCAAAGAAATTCAAGTTCTGAAGCTGTCCTAAATGGAAGCAGAAATCAGAAGCTGTGAATGCTCTGAAGATCAAAGAAATTCAAGTTCTGAAGCTGTCCTAAATGGAAGCAGGAATCAGAAGCTATGAGTGTTCTAGGGATCTATAGAAATTCAAAGTTCTGAAGCTGTCCAATGGAAGCAGAAGTCAGAAGCTATGAATTCTCTGAAGACAGAAGCTTATGTGATCGTCTCTACCGAAATAATCAGGGAAGTCTTTTATTAAAGTTCTTCGAGTATTTATTTCAGGGGGAGATTATTTATCTCAGGGGGAGATTGTTAATCTCAGGGGGAGACATATTCACATGCTTATGCTATAGCTGTGTAATTTGTCTTTTGCCGTCTGCTCTTTCTGATCGCAAATTCATATCATTTATATATGTTTTTGTCATCATCAAAAACGGGGAGATTGTTAGAACAAGATTTGTTCTGATCAATTATCTTAGTTTTGATGATAACAATAATATGAATTTTGCTTAAGATAATATGGTACTCTAATCCAATGCAATTTCCTTTTCAGGAAATATATAAAGAGTATGCATAATTCAGCGCTCAGAAGCTTTGTCTCAAAGGGTTCAGCATGCAACATCAGAACATGGTCTGGCAAGACATCAGAAGATGGTCGAAGCAGAATCAGAACATGGGTCTATGGAAGCATCAGAAGAACATGAGATCAGAAGCACTGAAGTTCTGATGGTATCACGCACAGAAGCACTCCAAGGTCAGAAGATCAGAAGATGCTTTGCACCAAGCTGTTTGACTCTGATGATATTCAAACGTTGTATTCACAAACATCAGATCAGAAGGAAGTACATGTGGCAGGCTACGCTGACTGACAAAAGGAACGTTAGAAGCTATTAAAGGCAACGTCAGTAGACACAGCGTGAACAAGGCTCGAGGTAGTTGACAAAAGCGTATAACATTAAATGCGATGCTGTACGG
This sequence comes from Vicia villosa, assembly GCF_029867415.1. Taxonomy (NCBI): domain Eukaryota; kingdom Viridiplantae; phylum Streptophyta; class Magnoliopsida; order Fabales; family Fabaceae; genus Vicia; species Vicia villosa. The sequence continues at coordinate 5,794 of NW_026705110.1, read as the reverse complement.
AACACGCAAAGCATTAAATGCACTCAACGGTCATCTTCTCCAACGCCTATAAATATGAAGTTCTGATGAGAAGCAAGGTTAACGAACTAACACAATTTCTGTGAATATTAACTTGCTGAAACACTGTTCTATTCAAAGCTCAGAATCTTCATCTTCATCAAAGCTCACTACATTGCGGTTGTAATATATTAGTGAGATTAAGCTTAAACGTTAAGAGAAATATCACAGTTTGTGATTATAGCTTTTAAGAAGCAATTGTAATACTCTTAGAATTGATTACATTAAGTTGTAAGGAACTAGAGTGATCGTGTGGATCAGAATACTCTAGGAAGTCTTAGAGGTTATCTAAGCAGGTTGTAACTAGAGTGATCGTGTGGATCAGAATACTCTAGAAAGTCTTAGAGGGTATCTAAGCAGTTGTTCCTGGAGTGATCAGTGTGTGATCAGAAGACTCTGGAAGACTTAGTTGCTGACTAAGTGGAGAACCATTGTAATCCGTGCGATTAGTGGATTAAATCCTCAGTTGAGGTAAATCATCTCTGCGGGGGTGGACTGGAGTAGTTTAGTTAACAACGAACCAGGATAAAAATAACTGTGCAATTTATTTTTATCGGTCAAGTTTTTAAAGCTACACTTATTCAAACCCCCCCTTTCTAAGTGTTTTTCTATCCTTCAGTTCACGCTGTGTCTACTGACGTTGCCTTTAATAGCTTCTAATGTTCCTTTTGTCAGTCAGCGTAGCCTGCCACTTGTACTTGCTTCTGATCTGATGTTTGTGTATACAACGTTTGAATATCATCAGAGTCAAACAGCTTGGTGCATAGCATCTTCTTGTCTTCTGACCTTGAAGTGCTTCTGAGTGTGATACCATGAGAACTTCAGTGCTTCTGCTTCTGAACTCAAGTTCTTCTGATGCTTCCATAGACCCATGTTCTGATTCTGCTTTGACCATCTTCTGATGTCTTGCCAGACCATGTTCTGATGTTGCATGCTGAACCTTCTGAGTCAAAGCTTCTGAGCGCTGATTTGTGCATACTCTTTATATATTTCCTGAAAGGGAAATTGCAATGTATTAGAGTACCACATTATCTCACACAAAATTCATATCCTTGTTATCATCAAAACTAAGAATATTGATCAGAACAAATCTTGTTCTAACAATCTCCCCCTTTTTGATGATGACAAAAACATATATAAATGATATGAATTTGCGATCAGAAAGAGCAGACGGCTAAAGACAATTTACACAGCTATAGCATAAGCATGTGAATATGTCTCCCCCTGAGATTAACAATCTCCCCCTGAGATGAATAATCTCCCCCTGAAATTAATACTAGAAGAATTTTATAAATAAAAGACTTCCCTGAGTATTTCAGTAGAGACGTTCACATATGCTTGATCTTCAGAACATTCACAGCTTCTGATTCCTGCTTCCATCGGACAGCTTCAGAACTTTGAATTTCTTTAGATCTTCAGAACATCCACAGCTTCTGATTCTTGCTTCCATCGGACAGCTTCAGAACTTGAATTTCTTTGATCTTCAGATCATTCACAGCTTCTGATTCTTGCTTCCATCAGGACAGCTTCAGATCTTGAATTTCTTCTTACATCACTTCATGCTAGATTGTATCAGAACATTGTGAAATGTACCAGAGCATCATCAGAGAATCTCTACATCCTGAAATGTTACAGAACAACGCTAAACGACAAAAGTCAGCATGAATGAGTCAGAACATATAATATGTATCAGAGCCACATAATGTGTATCTGAACAAATAGACATAATGATTTTGAAGCTCCATAGCACTCAGCTTGCTTCAAGAATCCAAGAGCTTGATTCATCTTGTTGCTTCTTATGTTGTTCTTTAAAGAGAATCTTCAATTCCTACAACAACACAACTTAAAGCATAGAACTTTGCAAGTTCTGTTAGTAAAGCAACTGATTAAATCAAATCATTTATCACATATTCTCCCCCTTTTTGTCATAGCATCAAAAAACATAAAAGATTCAAAAGGAAACGTATGGAAGAAAAAGATAATTTTCATTAAAGCTCAAAAAGGCAGAAGTACAGAAGTACAAGAAGATAAGGAAGAGATGATGCACAAAACAGATGCAGCAAAAGCAAAAACAAAACAACTAAGACTCAATCTAAGATGACCCTAGCTTTGACAAGATCTTGGCCAGCATCTCTTGAACCCCATTGTTGTGCTCATTCTACTTTTCTATGAAAGCTCTAAACTCAGCATTGACTGAGCTTTGCTCATCCTGGTTCTTCTGAATAACTTCCAGAGTCCTTGCAAGACGGGAAGGTTCATCAGAAGAAGCTTCACAGCTTCTATCCACAGGGATGGCATTCTGATCCGTAGCTTCCATAGTCAGATCATTTGCAAGATTTTTCTCAACAGGAATGGTTTCATCAACATGATCTTCAGCATCTGCTTCTTGCATAGAAGCATCTCCATACTCTGCAGTAGGAACCTCAGAATCTCCATTCTCAAGTGCCTGAAGAATGGCAGCTAGATTCCTGGGGGCAGAAGGACCTTCAACTTCTGGTGGGTCAACAACTTCTGGAATGACCAAGCTTGGGTCTTTCTTAGAAGGGTTTTCCCTCAAAAAGTCAAAGAGAGTTTTGAAATCCCCAAGTAGAACAGGATATTGAGGTATCCAGAACACAATTTCCCTGCAAGGATTAGCTTCCAATGCAGCAACAAGTCTTGCTTCTTCCAATTCGTCCACAAACTGCTTCTCCTCAACAGCAACACAATTTCTGAGAGGATGGTAGTATATACCATTATCACCCTCTAGAAGGTAACCAGGGGCAGCAGCCACTAGTCTCTTCTGTACTCCCATTGCTCCTACTTGAAAATTCTGGCGAAAGCTTCTCTAGATATTTCTTGTAGAAACATCATCCAGACCATTTAGAAAGGCATCCTTCAGAAGGTCTAGACTGCTAATCACCTCATGTCTGAACAGCTCCAGGTAGATATGGGGTTCAGGTTCAGGTGGATTGAAGGTGAATTTGTAGTCAGGGTAGAGAAGGCAGTAAGGGTTGGATTTTCTGGTAGGTAAGGGATGGGATAGAGAAGGTAAAGGTGCAGTGGTTGAGGAAGAAGGAACATCTGAGGGAATGATTGATGTGGATGGAGTATCAGAAAATATAGGTTGTGAAGAGGATGGAGTATTTATGAAGGGGATTGGTGAGAAATATTTATCAGAAGGAGTTGGGGGAAGAATACTTAGAGGTGTGGGGTTTAGAATGGGAGTGGAAAGAGATGATGGAGAAGGATTTGGTATAGTGAAGTTTATTTTTGGTTTAGAAGGAGCTGATAGGGTAGAAGGTTTAGGAACAGAAGGAGGTGGAGTAAAAACATGCCTGGTGACGGATTCAGAAGAAGCATATGTAGATCTGGTGGTGCGAAAAGAGTCTCTAATCCTTTTATCCCTGTATTCAGGAGAGTACACCTTGTAAGGATCATAGGTGACCCTCAGCTTCTTGGCTTTCTTAACCTCATCTTCTCGGGCCTTTCTTTTTAGCCTTGCCTGTTGTTCCTTCTGATCCTTCTTCAGAAGATCAGCTTTGGACAGAAGTACTCTGCCACGGATCCAAGCAGGATCAATATCTGATTGCTTCCTAACACAATCTTCCAGGTAAAGCTTGACAACCTGATGAAATTCTTTATGAAACAAAGAGACAAAACCTTCAACAGCAACTCTTCTTGACAGAATGTCAGGAAAGCTTGTGCACACAGAAGATACATTCTGGATGAGCTCTAGTCTGAACAAATCCACACCATTGAAGATGGGACCCTAAACTACTCCAAGAAAATGGGACGCATCAAGTGTTCTGATGGAGTCTAGTGTAGCAACCTGCCCTAAAAATTAAGACTTAGAGTCGCCACCTATTCTGAAGGGCGAATAGGAAACCCTACGCAGTTTAGAGATCGGGGTTGTTATACCCCAAAATTTGCCCACATATTTTTCAAGAAAACTCCAATCTGAAAATTAAGGGTCTCATATAATCATGGATTATTTCAACAAATATCCTGACATATGAAATACTTAGTTTTTAGAATTTTTCTTATACAGTAATTTGGCTTGCAGTTGAATTTATTCTTACGCAAACGCCAAATGCTGTTTATTACTTCACACATGCTATTTATTTATTTACAGATAAATAGTACTGACACAATTGGTACAGAGTTAAATCTTTTTGCAGGCGCAAAATCAGGAAACTCAGACTGTACTGGTAACAGTAAATATTAGTTATTTATTATGTCTGTGTTTTTTTAACAAGTCATGTAAATAAACTTTCATCTTTCTCATAAAACATAAAACAAAAACAACAAAAAAGAAAATTAACTTTGACTGTTGATTTTTCACTCTAACTGCTACATCAATACCTGAACAGTCAGTTGACAGCCAAACTGCTGGCAGTACAATTCTCAGTGTTTTGTACCATCAATCAAATCAATCTTTCACAATTCAAAATTCCAAGATTTTTGTTCAAGAAGTCTTCTGAATATCACATGATTAGCAGAGACTCAACACTGCACAAAAATCAGGTACGCTTAACTGTCTCCTACACAAACAGTCCCTAATCAGGGTTTTTCTTGTTTTACAGGAGCAACAAGTTTTTGAGAGCTCAAATGGATTTCATACACATCCATATATCTCAAAGTACCATCATACAAATTTTCAAACTTCAATTCACTTAGACGCACCGTCAGCAGCTCAAACAGTCAACAGACGACCCGTTTGACCAAAAAAGTCAATAGACAGTCAAAAATGAATTTTTTTGTCAAAGTCCATATTTTGTCAAAGGATTCATCATTTGATCATTGGATGATCATAATTCATCAAGGAAAGATCAAAAATCAACAAAACCCTAAGATTCAAAATTAGGGTTTTTGCCTGAAAAGTCAACTCAACTTTGACTGATCATAACTCTCTCATCCTTCATCCAAAAAATTCAAACCAAAGCTTGTTTTGAAGGAAATTCAATTATCTTTCAAATTCCATTGATCCCATGGTCATTGGATTCACCATTTGAAAAATATGATCAAAGACATTACAGGTCATTTTCAAAGTCAACAAAAAGACACTTTTTTCAAAAGGACACACAAGGAGCTTCAAAAATCATTTTGACATGAGACCAAAGGCATTGGTTAGAGGACTCTTTGAGGTTTCCAAAAAGTGCAAGATCTCCTTCATATGACAAAAATTGAGGGATTTACACCTTGTTAAAGTTGGCTAAATTTTGGAAAATGCATGAAACCAACATTGTTCAAAATTGCATTTTTTCCAAATGGGGCCAAGTTTTCAGCATTCAAACATCATTTCCATGATGATATGGGCCTCCCACGACCAAGACTAAGCCCATACCTTTTTTTTATCCATTTTTGCATGATTTTATCTTACTTTAAGATTAAAATTAAAAGGAAAATGCATGGATAAATGGTAGCTTACAAATCAAGCATGACTCACCCCAAAGAATCTTCATCTTTCTGCAGAGAAGTAAAGGGCAAGGCAGGTGCATTGAAGGCAAGGTGACTTGGTCAAGAATTCAAGCTTTTTTAATATTAAAGAATGCAAGAATTCAACAAAGGCAACTAGCTACATATTAGCTTCAATTCTAAGCACACATAGCTTATAAATAAGCTATCATAGTTCAGCAAACAAAGGGAGACGAGTTCAGAAGCATCCCTAAGCATATAGCATACTTGTAACCACTTGTAATTTTCAAAGAAACTTGAAATTCGAATTTTAAGTTTCAGTCCATTTCAATATAAACTA